>NC_142944.1:54693811-54706311 GCF_046866305.1 Octopus bimaculoides
GTCAATACGTACAGGAGAGGCGACAAGGCCATCTCTGACGGACCGAACGTGCAATGTCGAAGGGTCCCGATAGACATCCATTGACGCGAACAACCGAACGGATGCCTGTGTACAAGGCAGCCATCCAGCCACGGAAAATGGGCCCGAAGCCGGCCGCTTCAAGGACGGTCTCCAAGTATCGATGGTCTACCCTATCGAAAGCTTTCGATTCATCCAAATTGATCAGGGGCCCCACCCATGCCAGGTTCCTTAACTACCCTCTCTATGATGTAGCGCATCAGATGGAGGTTGTCATGGATGCTCCGGCCTGGTACGGCGCACGTCTGCTCCGTGCCGACCAGTTTTTCGATGACAAGCGCCAACCGCTTGGCTAACACCTTGGCCAAAATTTTCAAGTCTGCATTGAGCAGAGTGATGGGCCTAAAGTTATCTATGGCGTCCCCCTTGTTTGGATCTTTCTTCAGCAGCGTTACCGCTCCTCGGCTCACAAAACCGGGAATGCTCCCGTTCTGCTGCCAGTTGCAGTACACGGTCGCCAAGACGTCTCCAAACAAGTCTGGCATACAGTTGTAAAACTCGTAGAGCAGACCATCCAAACCCGGAGATTTGTCCGTCGAGCAACCCGCCATCGCGTCCCTCACCTCCTCCACCGTGATGACCCCTTCGCAACACTCCTCCTCTCTTGCCGAGAGTCGTGGCAAGCTGTGCAGGTAGGCACTAAAGTCCACGCTGCCTTCTCGCTCGCCACTCTTCCCGAACAGTCGGGCAAAATGCCGCTGAAACGCCTCGCACATCTTGCTCGGTTCAAGCAATTCGCGCCCCTGTTCGTCTACCAGAGACCGGATGGTAGCTCTGTTACCCCGCTGCGCCTCCGCCACCCAGGCCTCTCGCGCGGCTCCAACACCTTCATTCCTCAGAGCACGCATCCTTGTCCTGACAGCACACCCTTCGTGTTTAGCATTGAAGTGTTGGTCGAGGGCCAACCTCGCTGCTAAAACGTCGGATGCGATGCCACTTCGCAATGCCTCTTCTAACTTTATTACTAGCCCCCCCCTCTACTCTGTTCCTCTCTACAGCTAGTGCCCTGCTATACCTAATTGCTTCCGCCCTTACTACTCTCTTGAGGGCAAACCACCATTTGTTGTTGACGATGGCTCCCGTCAAAGCCCTCTTTATTAACGTGCTAATCCGGTCTCTGAAAACCTGTCTCGACGGGAAAGACGCGTTTAGTTTCCAGTAACCGGGGCCCTGCCTATGTGTCTTATCTAAGTCTAGCGTACACGTCACAAGTTTGTGATCCGTGTAGTTGACTATGTGAAATTGTGGACACCCTATGCTATCTCTATCTACTCTCATACACAGTACTCTATCTAGATACGATCTCGACGACCCGATGCGGTTTATCCATGTCCACATTGGCGCATTCGGGTGGTCGAGTCGGTACCTGTCAGACAGTTGAAAGCGTCTGAGCAGGTCTTTGAGGCCTTTGCATCCCCTTCTAGTTTTGTCACTCCCCACTAGTCTAGATGCGTGTCCAAGGTAGCATTCCAACCCCCCACTAAAAGTAAGGGACGAGACGTTCCCAGGAATACTTCTAGACGTCGAAAGAAGTCCGACCGACCTGTTAAAGGAGGCACATAAACTGCCAGCAGCCGAAAAGCGTCTCCATCGCTACCGTCCAGTCTACACTCTGGGTCCGTAAATATCGTCTTTACTTGGAGATCCAGACTCTTGCGAAAAAGAACCGCCGTGCCACTACCGCCTATCCTCGGCAGACAGGGAGAAAAATAAATGTTATACTGTCCGCCAAACATGGACTTTAGGGCCCGCGGTTCATGGAGTCTGGTCTCACTAATGGCTATGATATCCAAATTGTGTGACTTGATGTCATTTAAGAAGTACCCTTGTTTCCAAGGGGACCCCATGCCACGCACATTCACACAACCAATCTTCGCCATGATTCTATTTATACGTGTGCTTTAAAGCACAAAAGGGAAGGAAAAGAGAGCTACTTACTGTTTGCAAGTTTTGTCTCCTCCTTGGGTTTTTCACCAAGGAGTCTATTATACAATTTTTTATATAAATATTTTTGGCATCCCCCTACCGCATTAGGGAAGAGAGATTTTATTTTCTGGTGCAATGCTGGTGTAATGTGGTATATCTTTATGTGTTTTGGCGGTGTTGTAAGTGGGTGATTGTTTGTTTTAATGTCATTGTTTGTAATGTTTGTTTTTGAGTTGATGTATTTCATCAACTCTGTGTTAGTAGGGTTTATCGCTGTGAGCATTGTTTTTTGCATATTATTATTGGTGTTGGGAATATTTTTGGGAGAAGTGAATCTCCCTGCTTTGTTTGTGTTTGCATTTTGTTTTGTTTTCTTCTTACTGCGCTTCCTCTTTCCTTTCGTAGCTATTTGCCACTCCTCCCCACTCTCTTCATCCTACGAGAGTTCTGAGGAATCAGAAAGAGGTAACGGCAAATTTTGTGCGTCAGAGTGTGTTTCTGTGAGTGTTTGTGTTGCTGTTTTTGTTGGTGTTGGCTGCTTGTTATTTGTGTGTGGTGTATGTGATATGGGGGGGGGGGGGAGAAGCAGTCTTGGAATTTTCTTTTTCTTCTTCTGTTTTTGCAGTTTCTGTTGTCTTTTCTGTTGTGGTTATTGCTTATATTTCTGTTGTTGTTTTTTGTGTTGCTGGTGGTGTTGGTAGTAAATTTTTTCTGTTGGGGGTATTTGGTAGTTGCTCCTGTTGTTGTTGTTGTTGTTGTTGCTTTTGTTTAGCGGCCAGTGGGCAGTCCTTTTTCAGATGTGCCTCGCTGTTGCATAAGTAACAGCGAGGCCGCCTGCCCTCTACTGCCACATACAGCTTGTGGTCCTCCGCCAGTCTAATGTTTGGAGGAATCTTCTGTGAAGCCTCCTCCGTGATGTAGAGAAGGACTTCCAGTTTTCTTCCCCAGTCCTTTTCCTCTACGACCGCAATCTCCAAAATATTTGCCTCCTCCATTTCGAGGCATACGGCCGATATTACCCATTGGGTGTCCACTTCTGATGGCACGTTCTTTATAATCACTTTGGTCACTCTCTGTCCAAGATAACTCGGTATCATCACCAAGTTTTCTGTGTGGAGAGAGAGTGTCGAAAATTGCTTCGCTAAATTTTCATTTAGGAAGCGCACCTGTACCGTGGTAAATTTACGTCCCCACATGTCATGCTCTTGATGAGTCTATACGAGCCTAAGGTACATCTCAATCTTTTCTGTGTTAAAATTTTCTGCACGTCTGGTTTTTGTGTTTAACAGTTTATAAATAATGCATTTTTTGTTTTTTTATTCTATTATTTCTTTGGGTATATTTATTTTAACATCATCGCCTTCTTTCGTAAGAAGGGATTTTGTGTTTTTAATTTGTTGTTGTGTGAATGTCACTATTTTCCTGTTTTCTTTTATAGCATCGGCGAAATTTGTTTTTGTTGTGCTGGCGGACATGTTCTTTGGAATATTTTTGTTTATGTTGGTGTTGGTACTGCCGGATTCAAAGGTGGTGGTAGTGGCAGCAGAGTTTGTTGAACAGGTGGTAGTGTCGGTGCTGACGGCCGATAAATTTGCGTCCTTGCTGTTGTTGTTGTTTTTGTTGTTGTTGTTGGTATTGGTGGTGACGGAAGTAGCAGTGGTAGTCTTGGTGGTGTTGGTGGTGGTGGTGACAACAGTCTCCATGACTTTGTCGGTTGTCGTGTGTGTGCGCGTGCAGTTTTCGTTCTTTTTTGTTTCTCCTAGCGTTTCAAGGCTAGGGAAATGCTGGTCCATGAACAACTTTCACCAGCGTTCCCTTACAACATTCCTCGATATTTTCCAAATGTCGAGAAAAAATTCACAAGTTTTGTTGGGTTGAAACTGCCCCTAGGGGTCAATTCCTACCCTGTAAAAGCACACAAACGAAGTTGGGTGCCTTATACAGACGATGTTCAAAACTGTTTTTCAAAATGTGGGCGAGAAAAAGTCAAAATAAAGGGTTAACTTGTGAGCCGATGCATCAACACGTCAGTCAATAGATATATAGATAGATAGATAGATATATAGATAGATAGATAGATAGATAGAAAGATAGACAGACAGACAGACAGATAGATAGATAGATAGATAGATAGATAGATAGATAGATACATTTCTTTTATTAGCCACACAGGGCTCAACATAGAGGGGACAAACTACAAATGTAGAGTTTTTCTTTTCGATGGGGACGAAAATAAAGTAAAAAAAAATTAAAATGGGGATAACGATGAAAAGGCATCGAGAAAACGTCTGGGGTATGTACAAAAAAAATTAAAATATTACAAAAATTTCCCAATAAATGGGGAGGTTATCCGTGGAAAGAAAAACCTACGGAAAAGACCACGGTAAACTCGGTCCTTAGTGTCACAATTTGTTAAATAAAATTTCTTTTATTTATGAAAGAAACGTAAGTAACTCTCTGTTTACAAAATTTTAAAACGTTTTATAGAATCATGGTCAAGGTGGCTTCGTCATTTATACGTGCCATTCTTGCTACATGTATCCATCTTTTTTCGAAACATTTGCTAGACAACACTTGCCTCTCTAATCTCACCTTCCTTTTCAAGTGATACTTGAAAAAGTTAATGAGAGATTGACCAGAGAGGAAAGTGTTTGTCTCTAATCCTTTCAGATGCGTCCACCAGATGCATTCTTTCGCCATAGCCACAAGTACGATACATACAGCTCTTCCTTCCCGTTTAAAGGAAGGAGGCGTGACGATATTGACGATAGACTCGGTTGATAAACCGACTCGTCCCACACGTGACAGCAGTCGTTCGATATAAGCCCACAGCTCCGAAATGGTTGGACACTGCACGAGTGCGTGCAGAACGGTTTCGTCGCTCTGACCGCATCTCGGGCAGGTCGGCCCCGCATTTCGCGAGCCGCGTCTATAGAGCTTATCCCGAACGGGTAGCGCTTCTCGGTAGCACTGCCAGGCCAGGGATCTCTGGAAGTTGTCCATAGGTCCCGGCCGGAAAGTCGTCCTGAACAGGCGGGTCAGGTATTCCTCGTCGACGCCCAGGTTCGCCCCGAGATCGTCGTCGTACCTGCCCTCCACTAATCCCCTATAGAATGACTTCGTTGTGATGCAGCCGCTCAAGGTCGACCCGGGACGGCAAAGTTGTTGCAGAGCAACGCGACACTCACAGTGCCATTCGCCATTACATGGTAAATTTTAATGTGTTTTGGCGGTGTTGTGTGTGGGTGGTTGTTTGTTTTGATGTCGTTACTTGTGATGTTTGTTTTAGAGTTGATGTATTTCATCAACTCTGTGTTTGTAGTGTCTATTGCTGTTAGCATTGTTTTTGGTGTGTTATTATTGGTGTCTATCGTGTAGGAGTTGGGAGTGTTTTCGGGAATCTCCCTGCTTTGTTGTTGTTTGTTTTTCCTTTTTTGCTCCACTTCGTGCTTCCTGTTTAGGCTATTTTCCATTCCTCATTACTTAACTCGTCTTCAGATGAAAACTCTGAGGAATCGGAAGGAGGTAGGGGCATGTTGTATGCATCTGTGTTTGCTTGTGTAAGTGGTTGTGTTGTTCTTTTTGTTGTTGTTGGTTGTTGAATATTTGGTTGTGGTGTAAGTGATGTGGGGGAAGGGGTATCAGTTTTTGTATTGTCTTTTCTTTCTTCGTCTTTGTTAATTTTGCAGTTTTTGTTGTATTTTCTTTCGTTGATGTTGTTGATGTTGCTTTTGTTGTTTTTGTGTGGATGGCGGTGTGGGCAGCAAGGCTTTTTTATGTGTTTAGTTAGTTCGTGTTGTTGTTGTTGTGTTTTTCGGGCAGTCGGACACTCCTTTTTGAGGTGTGCCTCGCTGTCGCATAAGTAACAGCGAGGCCGCCTGCCCTCTACCACTATATGCAACTTTTGGTTTGCTGCCAAACGGATGTATGGTGGGATTTTTTTGATTTCTTGTTTGTTTGTGTGGAAAAGGATTTGTATGTTTTTTTCCGTCCAGTTGCTTTCTCCAACGTTTATTTTGAGTATGTTTATGTTGTCCATATCGACACATATGGCCGATAGCAACCATAGTGTGTCTATTGTTGGAGGTGCGTGCTTTATTGTTACCTTTGTTACCATTTGGCCAAGGTAACTGGGTAACATTGTTATTTCTGATGTGTGAAGAGTTAGCGTTGAATATTTCTTCGCCAACTCTTCATTTCGAAAAATCACCTGTACCTGTGCAAATCTGTACCAAGTAATATATGATTTTTTTTCCCAAATTGATTGCAAACATTTTTGAATTTTGTCTATACTGGCCTGTTCCGGCCTTCTATTTTTAGTGTTTATTATTTTATATATTATTGTTTTCCTACTTGTTTCCTCTAATATGTGTTGGGGTATGTTTAAATGTACTTCACCGCTTTCTTCGGTAATCAACTTCCTCGTTTCTATAATTTCCTTTGTCGTGTAGGACACAACAGTTTCACTTTGCTTCAAAGCTTCAGCAAAGTTTTTGTTTTTGTTATTGTTGTTATTGTTGTTGCTGGTGCTGGCACTGGTATTGGTGGCAGATGTGGTATTTGTGACTGTGTTAGTGGTGTTGTGGCTTGTATTGATTTTTCCTTCCTCTCTTTCGCTTGCTGCTAGTAGTGAAGAGAGCAAAGGTTGAGTTGAACTGTTGCTGCTGCTGCTGCTGTTGTTGTTGTTGTTGTCGTTGTTGTTGGTGGTAGTGGTGATGATGGCGTCAGCAGAAATGGTGTTGATGTCAGAGACTTTGGAGACGTCGTCTGTATACTGTTTTGTAACCTTGGTTACAGTTTTGTTTTTGTTGTTGTTGGTGGTGGTGGTGGCGGTGTTAACTTTCATGTTAACACTTGCATCTGTGTGTGTGAAGTTCTTTTCCCCTTTTCTCCATTCTCTCATTCGAATGTGAGGAAGGGAGACTAGGAAATTCTTTTTCGAACGAAACACTGCAAAATTCAGCGTTCGTTTGACGAAACTTTTCATAGCTAGAAAACGCCATCGTCCCAAAATAAAAATGGCTAGAAAACCGAAATTAATTTTTAAAACCTGGAAATGTGCCACACAGGGCAGATTTCCGTTGCAAAAACCTTGCACTACAGAGTCTATAAGTTGTTGTACAACTTTCTATATAAAATTAACCTTACAAACAAACTTTTTAAAGCATAAAAAAAGACAAAACTTACGGAGCCGACACGTCTACCGTCCGTCCATAGAGATAGATAGATAGATACATTTCTTTTATTAGCCACACAGGGCTCAACGAAGATGGGACAAATACAATGTAGAGCTTTTCTTTTTGGGAGGGGGAAGGAAGGAAAAAAAAAAAAAAAAAAATTGGTGGTGTCGATCAAAAGGGATCGTAGGAAGGGAAAAAGGGGCAGTTCGATCAAAAGGGATCGAAAAAAAAGAAAAGGAAAGGCCGATCAATAGGGATCGTGTATCACACAGTAATGTTCTCGTGTAAAAAGAGGGGAGGACAGTTTAGGTTTAGCCGTGGAAGGAAAAGCCTACGGAAAAGACCACGGTAACCTTGGTCAATATTCTCATTGAAGAAACTATAACAGTAAGTGACTCTCTTTTGCCTTTTTGTTTTATTTATTTTTTCTTGTTCATAGGGTTATGCTCAAGATGGCTCCGTCGTTCACACGTGCCATCCTTGCTACATTTACCCATCTTTTTTTGAAGCATTCACTAGACAAGACTTCCCTTTCTACTCTCAACTTCCTCTTCAGGTGATACTTGAAGAAGTTGATGAGAGATTGCCCAGAGAGGAAAGTCTTTGTCTCTAGACCTTTCAGACGCGTCCACCATACACATTCTTTCGCCATAGCCACAAGTACGATGAAAATAGCTCTTCCTTCCCGTTTAAAGGAAGGAGGCGCGACAATATTCACGATAGACTCGGCTGATAGACCGACTCGTCCCACACGCGATAGCAGTTGTTCGACGTAAGCCCACAGCTCGGAAATGGTGGGACACTGTACGAGTGCGTGCAGAACGGTTTCGTCGCTCTGCCGGCATCTCGGACAGGTCGGCCCCGTGTTTCTCGAGCCATGCCTGTAGAGCTTATCCCGAACGGGTAGTGCTTCTCGATAGCACTGCCAGGCCAGGGATCTCTGGAAGTTGTCCATAGGTCCCGGCCCGAAGGTCGTCTTAAACAGGCGGGTCAGGTATTCCTCGTCGACGCCCAGGTTCGCCCCGAGATCGTCGTCGTACCTTCCCTCCACTAATCCACTATAGAATGCGTTAGTTGTGATGCAGTCGCTCAAGGTTGACCCGGGTTGTTGGAGTTGCCGAAGAGCAGCGCGACACTCGCGGTGCCATTCGCCCTTCCTCGGCCTCTTCTTGATCCATGACTGCAGTTCGGTCATGGAGACGAGCTGCGGGAAAGCGCGCCGCACAAACGGTGACCACACCTGTTCACCGCTGTCTACGTAGAGCCGGAGATGTCGCAGATAGACAGATAGATAGATAGATAGATAGATAGATAGATAGATAGATAGATAGATAGATAGATAGATAGATAGATAGATAGATAGATAGATAGATAGATAGATAGATAGATAGATAGATATAATCCTGTGGCACATCTCACTTTATTAATAAAATATTACAAATGTTGAATAGAAATTATGCTGGTCATTGTTATCGTATTCTACAATTTATAATGAGTATGAATTAGCGTATCAATTAGATTATCAATTGATTAGTTAATGAATAAATCAGTTGATTAGGTAATTTTTAATACCAGTCATAAAATAAAGGAAAAGGCCCGTTACAGTAAGTTGACATTGATAAATAAGAATAGATAGATGCAGCTCGAACACAACTAATTATAAGTATGCTCGATCAAGTTTAACTTGGATGAATAAAACCAGACACTTAAACTGGACGACGGAACAATGCAACTTCTTCATGGTGGCGTAGCATGAGAGAAATAGGAGCGATATCAACACATTACTTTTGGTGTCACATCTCATTACTTTTACAAAGGGAAGACATATTTGATAATTTAATGCTCGATGCACTGAATCTAAAAAAGTATGAGATTTTCACCACTGATGTGCACCTGTAGAAGGCATTAGTTTATAATAATTATGAAAGACGAGTTCGAATGGTAGGAATAGTTTCCTGAAAAGAATATGAAACTTTTTTTGATGCAGTTATGCTATAAAACGAATTTACATTTATTAATCAAAACAACATGAGTAAACCACAGAATCAAAAATTCACTATGATGACTGAAACTAATTTGATTTTATGACACCAAGACGAATAATAAAATAATCTTTCTCTCTCTCTCTCTTGCTTACTTTTTCTCTCGTTCGTTCTCATTCACTCTCGATGGTATCTTCCATAAATAACATCTGGGATATTACAATTAGGGTTACCAAATTTACCAAATCAGCTGTCTGTCATTATTATATGTTACACAAAAATATATAATTCACATGATAACTATACGCCGCAGCTGCATCAGTGATAAAAACCGATTTAAAAGAAATCTCCTTTCAGTTGTTAACGACAAAAAGAAAATATAAAAAGCTACAAGAACTCTAAACCCAAAACCTGTGATGGCTGCCAAGAAAGAAACAAAAATAACTGAATAATTCATAAAAATAATCAAAATTAGATTTACTTGTAGTTTTTTAATCAATAAGTTGAAAATAGTCATATATGACTATATATATATTTTAATATATTTTAGTGTATAAAATGCGCGAGGATGGAAACTTGAAGAAATCATAAGTTTCGTTTGGCAAAAATATTTTTTATGTATTTTAAATAAACAGAAAAGTGAAAATACAAAACATTATTAAAAAAAAAAAAAACCTTTCAAAATATCATTCCTTCACATAATCCTTTCAAATTAAGTTTAAGGTGGAGTCTAATTATTTCGAGTTGCACAATTCATAACTTATACACTCACAGCCTCTGCGTCCAAGTTTAAACTATACCATGAAATTCATTGGTCTGGATGGGTCACTTTACTGTAGAAATGGAATCTAACGTTTCGGAACTGATTCGACATTCAAAAAGTATTTTTCAGCTGAGTTTTAAAAATAAATGAAAGGTAAGTGTAAAGAGTGATGGGGGTTAAACATATAAACTGGATGGAAATAGTGTGTAGAAGCAAAACAATTTAAAACTCACCTTGTGTATTGTCTTCTAACTAGAGGTCAGTGAGCACAAATACAAAGAGAAAAGGTCCATAATCTCATTGCGTGTATGATTGTGTGATTGTGATGTGATATATGCACATACATGTGTACATGTATATATAAAAACACTGACTTTTAGATACATTTATAGAAGAATATAACGACAGTTTTATACACACGCGCATATATATCCATACATTCAATGAATACAAGTGCATGTATAAGTAAAGATATGCATATGAATACACGGTCACAGAGTGATGTAATCACTTATATAAACACACATAAGAAATTATATAGAAATATATATATATATATATATATATATATATATATATATATATATATATATATATATGTGTGTGTGTGTGTGTGTGTGTGTGTGTGTGTGTGTGTGTGTGTGTGTGTATATGTATATATATATATATATATATATATGTGTATGTGTGTTTATGTATACACAGATACAAATAGGGCTTATTATATAGAAGTACGTGAAGAAATTGGGAAAAAGAGTAGTTCTTAACGTTTTGGAGAATAAAACTACGAAAACCAAGTAAGTGCTATGGTTTCCTATAGGAGGGAAAAATGAATCGGGTACGTGAATCGAGAAAAAAGAGAATTAACAGATGAAGCCAAAGGTAGCGTATATTTCTTCTTTATCATGAATTCGGATTAAGCTAGATCCCCTTTTGCATGTGTAAATGAGTTTAAATGCTTGAAGAATCATATAGCTGCAGTTATTGTAAATGCTTAGGTATATATATCATTATGTAGCTGTATGGTAAAATGATTGCTTTCCTACCACGGGTTCAGTCCTATGTGTGGCACCTTGGGCACGTCTCTTCTACTATAAACTCGGACCGACTGAAAGCTTTGTGAGTGGATTTTGTAGACAGAAAACTGGAAGAGGCCTGTCATATATATGTATGTATGTGTGTGTGTGTGTGTGTGTGTGTGTGTGTGTGTGTGTTTGTTCCTCACCATCGCTTGACAACCGGTATTGCTTTATTTACATCTCTGTAGCAAAATAGGCCGATAAAGTAAGTAACATGCTGAAAAACAAAAATATAAGTACTGGAGTCAATTTATTCGACTAAAAATTCAAGGTGGTGTTCCAGCAAAGACCACGGTATAATAAGCTAAACAAATAAAAGGTTTTCCTAAATAAACTTGCACTTCACTTTTGGAGATCCGAGGAAACCATGGAGTGATGTACAAGCACTCAGCTCCCCTCTTAGTGCACTGCATTTTACTAAAAAAACAGCTGTAAGCTAACGAGGTTCATTACCTAATTTTTTGTTCCTTTGTCATTTGTTTAATGTTATACAACTATATCTGATCTATCTATCTATCTATCTATCTATCTATCTCGCCGTTTGTGCTGCGCGCTTTCCTGCAGCTCATCTCTTTGGCCGAACTGCAGTCGTGGATCAAACAGAGACCGAGGCTAGGCCTATGGCACCGAGAATGTCGCGTTGCTCTCAAGCAACTCTGCTGTCCGGGACCAAACTTGCGCGACTTCATTACAACAAAGGCGTTCTATAGAGGATTAGTGGAGGGGAGGTACGATGACGTTCTCGGGCAGAATCTGGGCATCGACAAGAAACACCTGACCCGCCTGTTCAGGACAACTTTCGGGCCGGGACCTATGGACAATCACCAAAGATCCCTGGCCTGGCAATGCTATCGAGAAGCATTGCCCGTTCGGGATAAGCTCTACAGGCACGGTTCGAGACACACCGGACCGACTTGCCCGAGATGTGGTCAGAGCGACGAAACCGTTCTGCACGCACTCGTGCAGTGTCCAACCATTTCGGACGTGTGGGCTTATGCCGAACGGCTGCTGTCACGTGTGGGACGAGTCCACCTATCGGTCGATCTATCGTGCAAATTGCTCCGCTACTTCCCCTTAACCGGGAAGGCAAGGCAGTCTTCATCGTACTAGTGGCCATGGTAAAAGATTATGTGCGGTGGACTGGAGCGAAAGTTTTAGAGACAAACATTTACCTCTCTGACCAATCGCTCGTCAACATTTTCAAGTACCACTTGAAAAAGAAAGTGAGAATGGAGAGACAGTTTTTGTCTCGTGAAAGTTCCAAAACAAGGTGGGTGAATGCAGCAAAGATGGTACACGCGAATGACGAAACCACTTTGAGCATCATCCTGTAAATCGGAAATGAGAGAGAGAGAGAGTGAGAGGGAGAGAGAGAGAGAGAGAGAGAGAGAGAGAGAGAGAGAGAGAGAGCACTTTGCTCTCATGTGTTTTTTTCCCTCTCTCCCTGAAGTTACTGTAGTCTTTTCCGTAGGCTTTTCTTTTCATGGATAAA
>NC_142944.1:54711311-54721311 GCF_046866305.1 Octopus bimaculoides
CAGACAGTGTTGGAACTCTTTTAAGCAAAATAATATATTCCTCTATACACAATCATACAAAAAAATCCACCTTTTTTTGTATTTATTTTTACTCGCATATATATATATATATATATATATGTGTATATAATGAGAAAAAAGTCGTCATAATTATGGAAAAAATCTTTTTATTTCTTCATCATTATTAACGCTTTCGTTTGTTTCTAGAATTTTGTAAATGTACAAACAGCGTGTTCATTTATATAAAACATGTTTTGTAGGGTTTTGTTCAGAAGAATTAGAAGAAGAGAAAATTGTTTTTGTTTTCTTTGAGTGAGGTTCCATTGACAATGGAAATGGATAGATAGTAATATAGGTAGGTAGATAGGCTGATAGATAGATAGATAGATAGATTTCTTTATTAGCCACACCGGGTTCAACACAGATGGGACAAATACAATGTAGAGTTTTTTCTTTTCGAGGGGATGAGAAAAAAAATGGGGATAACGATCAAAAGGCATCGAAAAACGTTTGGGGTATGTACAAAAAAAAAAATACAAAAAACAAAATAAAACAAAAATTTCCCAAGAAATGGGGAGGTTATCCGTGGAAAGAAAAACCTACGAAAAGACTACGGTAACCTCGGGTATTAATGTCACAAATTGAAAAAAAAATTATTTACAAAAGTAACGTAAGTAACTCTCTGATTAAAAAGACAAGGAACAGTGAGTTACTTACCATTCGAAGGTTCAGTTGTTCTTTCCTTTGAATTTTCGTTAAGGAGGCTGTTGTAAAGTTTTTTTGGCTAAATATTTTTGGCATCCTCCTACCGCATTGGGGTAGAGGGATTTTAAAGTGTGGTGTAATGTTGGCGTGATGTGATATATTTTTATGTGATTAGGTGGCGTCGTGTATGGGTGGTTGTTTGTTTTGATGTTTTTTTGTTATGTTTGTTTTTGTATTTATGTAGTTCATTAATTCTGTGTTTGTAGTGTCTATTGCTGTGAACATGTTTGCTGTATGTGTTCTTATGGTGTTGATGTTGCTTGTGGTATGTTTGGAGACGATGTTTTCGGGAGATGTATATCTCCCTGCTTTGTTGGTGTTTGCATTTGGTTTGGTTCTTTTTTTACTTCTTTTCCTCTTTCCTTTTCTGGCTATTTGCCACTCACGACTTTC
Organism: Octopus bimaculoides; assembly: GCF_046866305.1. NCBI lineage: Eukaryota > Metazoa > Mollusca > Cephalopoda > Octopoda > Octopodidae > Octopus > Octopus bimaculoides. The sequence goes on from NC_142944.1 coordinate 54,712,470, forward strand.
GTCCTCGGACGAGTCTTCTGAGGAATAGGAAGGGGGTAAGGGCATGTCGTGTGCTTGTGTGTTTGTTTGTTGAAGTGGGTGTGTTGTTGATGGTTGTTGATTATCTGGTTTTGGTGTATGTGATGTGGGGGAAGGGGAATTAGTTTTTGTATTGTCTTTTGCTTTTACTGTTTCCTTAGTTCTTGTACTTGTTGTTTGTGTTTTTTCGGATACATTTGTTGGTGTAGGCGGGTTTGGTTTGTGGGATTCTTCTGTCTTGCTTTTTTTGCTCGTTCTTTGTGTTGGTGGTGGTGTGGGTAGTAGGGGTCCTTTTTTGGTTGTTTTTTCTTCTTGTGTTTGTTTGTTATCTGTTGCTGTTGGGTAATCTTTTTTGAGGTGCCCTTCGATGCCTCACAGGTAGCATCGAAGCCTTCTACCTTCTACCGTCTGGCAGCTCAATTTGAGTTGGAATTTTTTGCATTTCTTCATGTGTATTTGTAACAGAGCATCGAATTTTTTTCCATTCCAGTTTTCTTGCTTTAATGCAATAGTCTCCAGAATGTTTATATTTCCATCCATGTGATAACAAATAGCTGATAACAGCCATTGTGGTTCCACTTCTGGAGGGACATTTTTTATCGATACTCTGGTTACCCTTTGTCCAAGGTACGTGGGGACCAATATTATATGTTCGGAACGAAGAGTCAGCGTGGACAACTCTTTCACTTTGTCTTCGCTGTTAAAACGAACTTGTATGGTGGCGAAACTGTTCCCCAAGTTTATGTAGGTCATGTGGGCCAATATGGGATACAAACATTTTTCAATAATTTCTGTTGCTGGTTGCTCTGGTTTTCGTGTTTTTGTGTTCAAAATTTTGTATGTGATAGTTTGTTTTTGTACATCATGAATGATTTTTTCAGGTATTTTTAATTTCAGTTTTGATCCTTGTTGGCTTAATAGTTTTTTTGTTTCTAGTATTTCTTTTGTTGTGAAGTGCAAAATTGTTTTTTTTTTGTCTGAGTGCATCAGCAAAGTTTGTTTTTGTTGTTGTTGTCGTCTCTGGTGGTGGTGGTGTCGGTAGCTGTGGAGACTGCTGTAGTAGCAGAGACTTTGGTCGCGGTTGGTCTTGATACACTGATGTTGTTGTTGTTGTTGCTGTTGCCGGTGGTGATCGTAGCAGACGTAGCTTTCATATTGGTGGTGGTGGTGGTGGTGAGAGGGCTGTCAACATTATGTGTGGTTGCTGTTTTCATGACGTTCTTAGAAATTTCTGTTTGTGTGCGCGTGCAGTTTTCGTTCTTTTTCTAATCCAGCGTTCCGAGGCTAGGGAAATGCTGGTCGATGAACGAACTCGACCAGCGTTCCAATACAATGTTTCTCGACATTTTTCAAATGCCGAGAAAAAATTATATATTTTGACGGTGCTGGAACTGCCCCTAGGGCCAATTCCTCCCTTCGAAAAATACACAAATGAAGCTTGGGTGCTTCGCACAGATTATATATAAAAAAATTAAACAAATATGGGCAATAAAAGGTCAAATAAAGGTTTACCTCTGCAGTCGATGTGACAGCACGTCCGTCAGTAGAGATAGATAGATAGATAGATAGATAGATAGATAGATAGATAGATAGATAGATAGATAGATAGATAGATGGATAGATAGACAGGTAGATAGATAGATAAATAGATAGTCAGACAGATGGATAGTTAGGTAGAGAGAAGGAGAGAGATCCCCCTTCCTATTCACCATTTATTTATTTACTCATTTACCATTGTACTGGAATGGGTTTAAGGATAGTGACCTCTTCAAAGAAAAAAAAAAGTGCGGTTTGGATATCACTGAAAGTCTTTTTGCTTCAACTTTTCTTCTATCTTCTTTCTTCCTTTTTCGCCGTACTGTCTCCTCTTTTCCTTCAAACATTCAATTTTAGAGAGAATTTTTTAATGAAATGTAGTTCTGCATGAAAAAGCATTAGTATAATATTTACAAATTAATTTTTTTTTAAATATATAAATAAATAAAATAAAGTAATACATATATACGTAAAGCTATAACATCCTATGCTACACATATATATATCTGAGCATTTGTGGAGACGAGTCACATTTGGAACAGAAAATGCAATTCTCCTCTTTAACATCAAACATTCACTGTTGGAGAGAAAGTCTTGTCGAAGTGTGTGTGCGTGTGTGTGTGTGTGTGTGTGTGTGTGTGCATGCGTATGTGTGTGTGTTTTTGGGAACATAAAACTTACAAACTAGAAAATTATATCCAAAGATCAGAATATCTCAATGCCACACATGTACATCTGAATATTTACAGAGATAAGCATTATGTTTCCGATATTTGAATTCTATATAGAATGCAAAATGCACTGTCTCCGCTTTTCTTTCAAACATTCAATTTTGGAGAGAATTTTTTGATGAAATGTAGTTCCATTGCTTTTTGGTATTGCGAATCATCCTGTGCACATTTGTAAAAAGGGAAAATTTTGAATTTTCCGTCGCTGCATATTTCCAACTGCTTACTTAATGGAATCTTGCGTAGTTCCTCTTGTTTGATATGTTGCTTGTGGGTTCTTGCACGTTGGCAGAGGGAATTATTTGCTTCGCCAATGTAATTTTCTTTACAGTTTGGGCCGGTAATGCAGTATATGAGGTTTTGCCTTTTGCAGAAATTTGGACACCTTTTCCACATCTACTTAATGGATAACTGGAAAAGATACTTGGATGACTGTTTCATCATATGGAAGGAATCCTATGAAAAATTTCTAGAATTCAAATCCATACTTAACAACATACATCCCAACATTCCATTCACTATGGAATTCAGCAAACATCATCTCCTTTTTCTTGATCTCTTAATTATAAAAACGCCTAATAACCAAATCACAACCGACATCTACCACAAACCTACAGACTCACAACAATACCTCCTTTTGAGCTCATGCCACCCAAAACTCACCAAGATAAATATCCCCTTCAATTTAGCTAAAAGAACTTGCACCATTGTCTCTGACCCAACCACTCGAGAAATACGCTCACAAGACTTAAAAAAAAAAAACACTACTACAACGCCAATATCCCTCCACACTCATAGATTTTGGAATAAAACGTGCCAAGGAACTTGACAAAAACTCACTAAAAACCTACCAACCCAATAACACACCCAACCCCAAAATACTTCCATACATCTCCACCCACAACCCCAAAAACATCGAAGCATACACTACAATCAAACTAAACCTCCCCTTACTCACCACACACCCGAAAATGAACAATATCATCAATAAACACAAAGTCCTTAAATGCAAAAGGCAACACAAATCTTTGAAAAGACTCTTAACTAATGCCAAACTACATACACCACTTCCAACCCCATCAGTTGAAAAATGTGCACGCCCTAATTGTGGTACCTGCTCCTACCTACTTGAGGGCTCTGAATTTACCTTCAAACGAGGAATAAAGTTTAAAATCAAAACCAATTTCTCTTGTTCCTCTGGGAACCTAATTTATGTCCTCACATGCGCAGGTTGCCAACACTTCTATATCGGATAGACGAGCCCCCCCCCTCCCCGTTGCGTAGAAGAGTAGCAGTCCATAAAGAAAAAATAAATCTCCCTCAATACCGCCAAATTCCACTCAGTGGCCACATAGACTCTTGCGCCAGAAACAAAAACCCTAAATTCCTTATATTCCCTTTCTATCAATGTAAAGACAGAATCTCCACACAAGAAAGAATCAACAAGGAGAATCTTTTCATATAGAAATTCCAACCATTTCTTAACACACAAACCCCTCAGTGACCTTATTTCTCTAGGAACAGACATAAACTTCCTGTTGACAAAGAGTCCATAACTCCAACTAAACGGATTTGTCTCCCCTTACACACACTTCCTGTTTTGACATCACACTTCCTGCTTAACACATAGACCTTTAGCTCCTTTTTTTAAAACCTAACACAACTCTCAATTTTGATGCATCCTTATTTTTCCAACTATTATTTACATGGATTACCATTGAACTTTAAAAGCTCAAAGACAATATAATGTATTGGTATATTTATTTTTTTATATATTAATTTTTTTTATATATTATTTTTTTCATTTTTTACTTTTTTGTAAAAAAACATTTTCATTCTCCCTCGTCTTGAAAATTTACCATGCAATGAAAGCCGGTTAGAAATCTATATTAAAATATGCTTTCAGTTTAGCATTCTGCCTTATTATTATTTTTCGTTTTCCTATATATATATATATATATATATATATATATATATATATATAAATGTATGTCTATATTTTCAATGTGTATAAATAACACAGAAAAGAAAAGTTACCAGGGAGGCAAAAGTTCGCATAAGTGCCAAGATTGTGACAGCCTACTTATAATGGTAGAAGTTCCAGGGTTTAGTGAAGTGTTTTGTATGAAAAGAAATGAAATTAAAAGCAGGAAACACATTTCGGAAGTATAAAAGATTTGTATAACAGCTGCATTCAACTCCGTTTCTTAATCTATCTATCTATCTATCTATCTATCTATCTATCTATCTATCTATCTATCTAAATTCAAGTGCTAACACCGCCACCACCACCACCACCACCACCACCACCAACAACAACAACAACAACAACAACAACAACAACAACAAAAACAAAACTGTAACCAAGGTTACAAAACAGAACATAGACAATTTCTCCAAAGAATCTGACGTCAGCACCAATTCTGGTGACGACATCATTACCACCACCACCAACAACAACGACAACAACAACAACAACAGCAGCAGCAGCAGCAACAGTTCAACTCAACCTTTGCTCTCTTCACTACTAGCAGCAAGCGAAATAGAGGAAGGAAAAAGCCACAACACCACTGACACAAATACCACATCTACCACCAATTCCAGTGCCAGCACCAGCAACAACAATAACAACAATAACAAAAACAAAAGCTTTGCTGAAGCTTTGAAGCAAAGTGAAACTGTTGTGTCCTACACGACAAAGGAAATTATAGAAACGAGGAAGTTGATTACCAAAGAAAGCGGTGAAGTACATTTGAATATACCACAACACGTATTAGAGGAGACAAATAGGAAAACAATAATTTATAAAATAATAAACACAAAAAGTAGAAGGCCGGAACAGGCCAGTATAGACAAGATCGAAAGATGCTTGAGATCTATTTGGGACAAAAAATCCTATATCACTTATTATAGGTTTGCACAAGTTCAGGTGATTTTTCGAAATGAAGAGTTGGCGATGACGTATTCAACGCTAACTCTTCACACACCTGAAATAACAATGTTACCCAGTTACCTTGGCCAAAAGGTAACAAAGGTAACAATAAAGCACGCACCTCCAACAATCGACACACTATGGTTGATATCGGCCATATGTGTTGATATGGACAACATTAACATACTGAAAATAAACGTTAGAGAGAGCAATTGGACCGGAAAAAAACATACAGATCTTGTTCCACACAAACGAACGAGAAATCAAAAAAATCCCACCATACATCAGTTTGGCAACAAACCAAAAGTTGCATATAGTAGTAGAGGGCAGGCGGCCTCGCTGTTACTTATACGACAGCGAGGCACACCTCAAAAAGGAGTGTCCGACTGCCCGAAAAACACAACAACAACAACAAGAACTAACTAAACACACAAGAAAGCCTTGCTGCCCACACCGCCATCCACACAAAAAACAATAAAAGCAACATCAACAACATCAACGAAAGAAAATACAAAAACTACAAAATTAACAAACAAAGAAGACGAAAAAAGAAAAGACAATACAAAAACTGATGCCCCTTCCCCACATCACTTACACCACAACCAAAAATTCAACAACCAACAACAACAAAAACAACAATACAACCACTTACAGAAGCAAACACAGAAGCATACAACATGCCCCTACCTCCTTCCGATTCCTCAGAGTTTTCATCTGAAGACGAGTCAAGTACTGAGGAATGGAAAATAGCCCAAAAAGGAAGGAGGAAGAGGAGCAAAAAAAGAAATACGAACAACAACAAAGCAAGGAGATTCACATCTCCCGAAAACACTCCCAACTCCTACACGATAAACACCAATGATAACACACCAAAACAATGCTAACAGCAATAGACACTACAAACACAGAGTTGATGAATTACATCAACTCTAAAACAAACATCACAAATAACGATATCAAAACCAACAACCACCCACGTACAACAACGCCAAAACATATCAAAATTTATCATGTAACACCAGCATTACACAACACAATAAAATCCCTCTACCCCAACTCGGTAGGGGGATTCCAGAAATATTTGTGCAAGAAATTGTACAAAACTTTCGAACGGTAAGTAACTCACTGTTCTATTGTTTTGTGCTTTAAAGCACACGTATAAATAGAATCACGGTGAAGATTGGTTGTGTGAATGTGCGTGGCTTCGTGTCCCCTTGGAAACAAGGGTACTTCTTAAATGACATAAAGTCACACAATTTGGATATCATAGCCATTAGTGAGACCAGACTCCATGAACCGCGGGCCCTAAAGTCCATGTTTGGCGGACAGTTTAACATTTATTTTTCTCCCTGTCTGCCGAGGTAGTGGCACGGCGGTTCTTTTCCGCAAGAGTCTGGATCTCCAAGTAAAAACGATATTTACGGACCCGGAGGGTAGACTGGTTGTCCTAGATGTGGACGGCAGCGATGGAGGCGCTTGTCGGTTGCTGCCAGTTTATGTGCCTCCTTTAACAGGTCGGTCGGACTTCTTTCGACGTCTAGAAGTATTCCTGGGAACGTCTCGTCCCTTACTTTTAGTGGCGGATTGGAATGCTACCTTGGACACGCATCTAGACTACGTGGGGAGTGACAAAACTAGAAGGGGATGCAAAGGCCTCAGAGACCTGCTCAGACGCTTCCAGTTGTCTGACAGGTACCGACTCGACCACCCAAATGTGCCAACGTGGACTTGGAGCAACCGCATTGGGTCGTCGAGATCGTATCTAGATAGGATAGTGTGTAGGACAAGAGATAGAGATAGTTTAGGATGTCCACAGTTCCACATAGTCAGTTACACGGATCACAAACTTGTGACGTGTACGCTAGACTTAGATAAGACACATAGGCAGGGTCCCGGTTACTGGAAACTAAACGCGTCTTTCCCGTCGAGACAGGTTTTCAGAGACCGGATTAGCACGTTAGTAAAGAGGGCTTTGACGGGAGCCATCGTCAACAACAAATGGTGGTTTGCCCCCAAGAGAGCAGTAAGGGCGGAAGCAATAAGGTATAGCAGGGCACTAGCTGTAGAGAGGAACAGAGTAGAGGGGGAGCTAGTGATAAAGTTAGAAGAGGCATTGCGAAGTGGCATCGCATCCGACGTTTTAGCGGCGAGGTTGGCCCTCAACCAACACTTCAATGCTAAACACGAAGGGTGTGCTGTCAGGACAAGGATGCGTGCTCTGAGGAATGAAGGTGTTAGAGCCGCACGAGAGGCCCGGGTGGCGGAGGCGCAGCGGGGTAACAGAGCCACCATCTGGTCTCTGGTAGACGAACAGGGGCGCGAATTGTTCGAGCCGAGCAAGATGTGCGAGGCGTTTCAGCGGCATTTTGCCCGACTGTTCGGGAAGAGTGGCGAGCGAGAAGGCAGGGTGGACTTTAGTGCCTACCTGCACAGCTTGCCACGACTCTCGGCAAGAGAGGCGGAGTGCTGCGAAGGGGTCATCACGGAGGTGAGGGTCGCGATGGCGGGTTGCTCGACGGACAAATCTCCGGGTTTGGATTGTCTGCCCTACGAGCTTTACAACTGTATGCCAGACTTGTTTGGAGACGTCTTGGCGACCGTGTACTGCAACTGGCAGCAGAACGGGAGCATTCCCGGTTTTGTGAGCCGAGGAGCGGTAACGCTGCTGAAGAAAGATCCAAACAAGGGGGACGCCATAGATAACTTTAGGCCCATCACTCTGCTCAATGCAGACTTGAAAATTTTGGCCAAGGTGTTAGCCAAGCGGTTGGCGCTTGTCATCGAGAAACTGGTGGGCACGGAGCAGACGCGCGCCGTTTCCGGGCCGGAGCATCCATGACAACCTCCATCTGATGCGCTACATCATAGAGAGGGTAGTTAAGGAACCTGGCATGGGTGGGACCCTGATCTATTTGGATCAATCCAAAGCTTTCGATAGGATAGACCATCGATACTTGGAGGCCGTCCTCTAAGCGGCCGGCTTCGGACCCGTTTTCCGCGGCTGGATGGCTGCCTTGTACACAGGCATCCGTTCGGTTGTTCGTGTCAATGGACGTCTATCGGGACCCTTCGACATTGCACGTTCAGTTCGTCAGGGATGCCCCCTGTCGCCTCTCCTGTACGTATTGAGTCTCGAGCCACTACTGCGGAAGCTGGCGACGCTGAGGGGCATCCCGCGAAAACTGGGGTGCGGGACGAGCGTGTCGGCATACGAGGACGACGTCACCGTCATAGCGTCTAGCCACGAGCACATCAAGCTAGTCGGCGAGACGCTGAAAGACTACGAAGCTGTGACGGGAACGAAAATCAACCGGGATAAGTCGGTGGGTTTGCTGCTCGGCACCTGGAGAAGCAAGCGCATACCGTCGGGCAGCGCCTCAGTAGTGGAACGCTGGACGGACGGTCCGGTCAAGTTGCTCGGAGTCTGGTTCGGTCCGGACCTGCAAACGGAGAAGAACTGGGGCGAGATAACTAGTAGGGTGGCCACTCTCTGCTGGCAATGGTCCGAGAGGAAGCTGTCCCTAAAAGGTCGGGCGGAGGTGGCGAACGCGTACATCGCGTCCGTCATCAAATACCGCCTGACCGTCGTGCCTAGTCCCGATCGCGCCATCACCGAAATGGAGCGCAT
>NC_142944.1:54731311-54733811 GCF_046866305.1 Octopus bimaculoides
CATAAACAGGGTAGTTAAGGATCCTGACACGGGTGGGGCGCTGACAAAAGCTTTTGATAGGGTAGACAATCACTAATTGGAAGCTGTCCTTAAAGCGGCTGGTTTTGGTCTCATCTTCCGTGGTTGGATCGCTGCCTTATACAGCGGTATCCGCTCGGTAGTTCACGTAAATGGTCATCTGTCCAGACCATTTAACATCATGCGTTCGGTTCGTCAAGGATGCCCCCTCTGGTCGCTTCTGTATGTATTGACTCTTGAGCCACTACTGCAGAAGCTGGCGATGCTGAGGGGCATCCCACAAGAGCTGGGATGCGGGAGGAGTGTGTCTGCGTACGCAGACGACGTCACCGTCATAGTGTCGAGCCACAAGCATATATACCTAGTCGGCGAGATACTAAAAGAATACGAAGCGGTAACAAGAGCAAAAATTAACCGGGAAAAGTCAGTGGGCTTGCGGCTCGGCACCTGCAGAAGCAAGCCCATGCCGTCCAACAGTGTCTCCATAGTGGTTAAATCTCCATCGACGAACTGGTTAAATTGCTCGGAGTCTGGTTCGATCCGGACCTCTAAATGGAGAACTGGGGCGAAATAACGGCTAGGGTGGGCACTCTCACCCAGCAATGGGCCGAGAAAAAGCTATCTTTAAAAGGTCGGGTGGAGCTGGTGAACGTGTACATCGCATCCGTCATCCAGTACCATCTGACCGTCGTGCCTTGTCCCAACCCTACCATCGCCAAACTGGAACGCATACCCTTCCGCTTCTTGTGGAAGGGAAGCGTTCCGATAACACCCGCTAAATGGAGGACTAGGCATTTCATAGTTGATGATGCGCAGACGCGCTGAGACTGCGATATCTCCGACGCTTCATAGACGACGGTGAAAGGTGTGGTCGCCGTTTGTGCTGCGCGCTTTCCCGCAGCTCGTCTCCTTAGCCGAACTGCAGTCGTGAACGAAACAGAGACCGAAGCTAGGCGAATGGCACGGCGAGTGTCGCCTTCCTTTCAAGCAACTTTGCTGTCCGGGACCAAACTTGTGCGACTTCATTACAACAAAGGCGTTCTATAGAGGATTACTGGAGGGGAGGTACGACGACGTTCTCGGGTAGAATCTGGGCGTCGACGAGGAACACCTGACAAGCCTGTTCAGGACAACTTTCGGCAATGCTATCGAGAAGCTGTTCGGGAAAAGCTCTACAGGCATGGTTCAAGACAGACCGGACTGAATTGCCCGAGATGTGGTCAGAACGACGAAACCGTTCTTCACGCACTCGTGCACTGTCCAACCATTTTGGACGTGTGGGCTTATGCCGAACGGCTGCTGTCACGTGTGGGACGAGTCCACCTGTTGGCCGAGTCTATCGTGAAAATTGCTCCGCCGCCTTCCCTCAACCGAGAAGGCAAGGCAGTCTTCATCGTATTGGTGGCCATGGTGAAAAAATGTGTGTGGTGGATTCGAGCGAAAGGATTAGAGACAAACACTTACCTTTCTGACCAATTGCTCGTCAACTTTTTCAAGTACCACTTGAAAAGGAAGGTGAGAATGGAGAGGCAGGTTGTGTCTCGTGAAAGTTTCATTAAAAGGTGGGTGAATGTAGCAAAGATGGTACATGCGAATGACGAAACCACTTTGAGCATCATCCTGTAAATCGGAAAAAGAGAGAGAGCACTTTGCCCTATGTGTCTATTCCCTCCCTGTCTGAGGTTACCGTGGTATTTTCCGTAGGCTTTTCTTTCCACGGATAAACCTAATCTTGCTAATTTAAAAAAAAAGTTTCTTCTGGGATACACGATCCCTTTTGATCGGAATTTTACTTCTTCTTTTCTCTTTTTTTCCCTTCTTTTTCGTTTTCGAATAGAAAAACTCTACATTTGTATTTGTCCTCTCTGTGTTCAGCCCTGTGTGGCCAATAAAAAAAAGTTATCTATCTATATCTCTCTCCCTCTCTCTTTATCTTTCCGTCTGTCCACATATTTGTCCGTCTGAGTCTTATTCTGTCTGTTTAACTATCAGCCAGTCTGATTGTCTGTTTGTTTGTCTATCTAACTGACTATTTACAAACTACCTACGTTATCGTTGTATTACTGAAATACTGAGAATCTTGCCTCTCATAATATAGAAACATTTCCCATGGTCCCAGCAGACAAAATAGAAAAGGTGTTGCCTCGGAGGAGAGCGAGGGAGATGCGTTGAAACAGCCTCTCTCACTCATGGAGTTCGTACATGCCTGTAGCAGTCTCTACACCGATTGCGGTGAGCAAGAATATGGTCCAGGGATCAAAGACGCCGACGGACTCAATTGCCACAGGCTTGACCGTAAATCTGTCGGAGGCCGACCGATACCTCGAGAGTTTGTTTTTCTCCACCTGGCAAGCAGCGGAGGCTAGGCTGGTAGCTGACAACACCAAGCTGCCACTGGAGAAGGTGTCGTATTTGCGTAATACAGTGATAAAATGGCTATATAATAACTGTCTCTAGTAAAACTATTTACTTTCGTGAATCG
>NC_142944.1:54746311-54756311 GCF_046866305.1 Octopus bimaculoides
TCCATCCACTCCATCTCTCTATAGGGGTCTTCCTAGCCATAGAGGTAATTGTGGGTGGTCTACCTCTTAGACGTCTACTAGGGCAGAAATCTCTAAGGTCGTATCTATCTAGATATGCATCGTCATATGTCAATCTAAGTAGGAGGCCCAGTTCTTCTGTGTTGACTTTTTGGAACTCTACTTCGCTCTCGTTGATCATTTCCACGCACTTTTCCACTGCAAAATCCACGTCGATAGATGGGTATAGTGATACCACATCCATGCTACCCACTATACACCCTGTCAGGTTGCAAGTGTTGTTGCAAGTGTTGTTGCAGTCGATCAACGACTGCAACAACACTTGCAACCTGACAGGGTGTATAGTGGGTAGCATGGATGTGGTATCACTATACCCATCTATCGACGTGGATTTTGCAGTGGAAAAGTGCGTGGAAATGATCAACGAGAGCGAAGTAGAGTTCCAAAAAGTCAACACAGAAGAACTGGGCCTCCTACTTAGATTGACATATGACGATGCATATCTAGATAGATACGACCTTAGAGATTTCTGCCCTAGTAGACGTCTAAGAGGTAGACCACCCACAATTACCTCTATGGCTAGGAAGACCCCTATAGAGAGATGGAGTGGATGGACCAGAGCCATAAGGACCCCCACTAATATCCACCAGGTAAAGAAAATGATCGCACATGCACTAGGAGCTAGTATAAAGGTCACCCTAAAAGGCCACACCTTTAAATTTAACAACAAATTATACGCCCAGGACGAGGGGGCAGCCATCGGGGTTAGTATCGCCGGTGATGTGGCCAATCTTTTCATGGTATGGTGGGACAGAAGGCTTAAGGAACGCCTGACACAGAACTCCATACTCGTGAATGTGTACTCTCGATATGTCGATGATATCAACTTAGTGGTAAAGACACCCCCACAAGAGAGTACCCCTGAAATAGAAATAGAAACTAAGACTATGGAGAGCATCCAGCGAATAGCTAACTCCATCCACCAGAGTATTAGAGTTACGATAGACTACCCTACTAAACACCCTAACCATAGATTACCTGTATTAGATACTGAACTCTGGCTAGAAACTAAGAACAATAAAACCAGAATCCTCCATTCACACTATACAAAACCTATGGCCTCCAAGTACCTGACCCACCGGAACTCGGCTATTGCGGACAATGCCAAATTCAACATATTGATGGCAGACCTCGTCAGAGTAATGCGAAATGTCTCCTGCATGTGCGACCCTACAGAATTAAAGAGACATATACAACATTTCGTCCACCGCATGCAGTTCTCGGGTTACAGCCATAAAGAAAGGATCAGGGTTTACAAAGGAGCTATGAAGAAGTTTGAAACAATCAAACGCAACGATAGGAATGGGATTTGCCCACTCTATAGGAGCAAATCATGGAACACCATAGAAAGAACTAAGAAGAAAATAGGGAAGGCAAGCTCATGGTACAATAGCCACAAGTACCAAAGCGTCATGTTCGTCGACACCACCCCTAGAGGCGAACTGGCGTACCGCTTTAGAAGGGCCCTAGACAAACTTAAGCTAAGAATTAAGGTTGTCGAAAGGCCAGGCAACCCTATCAAATCCCTTATCAGTAGAACATACCCTTTCAGTAGAACCCCCTGCACTGATAGGAACTGTATCGTATGTAGATTTAGCCCACAAACGAACTGCAAAACCAGAAATGTGGTCTATAGTATAAGATGTACAGAGGGACGATGCAGAAATAAGACAACGACATATGTAGGCGAAACAGCAAGGAGTATAGGGGAGCGGGCAAACGGACATTGGAGGGAACTTAAGGAAGGGAAGAACTCATCAGTTCTGTACCAGCACGCTGAGCAAGAACATAGAGGCTCAATCAACAACATAGAAATTAAAATCTTATCTACACATAGCAGTGATGCAGCACTTAGACAAATTACTGAAGCTACACACATAATAGAAGGGAAACCTAGCCTGAATAGGAAACTAGAATGGAACACTAACATACGCCACTAACAAACCACAGCATGTGACAACATGTTACCCATAAAACAATAATAGGAACAAAGTATAATACAATACATAGATAAACAAATGGAATTAAATACTACATACGTTAACAAAATTTAATTAAACACATTAAAAAAAAAAAAAATAAAAAAAAACCACACACACACACACACACACATGAACATATAAATAAATAAAAACTAATATATATGAACACGTATTAACAGAGAATATAGGTGATACAGACACTCCCCATACACACATGCACTTACAAAAGACACAGACACATTGAAGGACACGCATGCGTAGACACATACAATAGGAATACAAAATACAAAATGGCTGTTAGTTAGCAAGGTGAGACACACATAAGAAAGAAGGAAACAAAGGACCACTGATGAGGTCACAGAAGTGTGACGAAAGAACTCTGGCCGAAATAAGATTAAGATTAAGATTAAGGTTAATGTAATATAAAGCTGAAAAAAAAAAAATTAACACCAAATATACAGTGCGTGTGTTTTATTGGCTAAACTGGCAATATGACCATCCCCAAGTACAACAACATCTGTTTCAACACACGATTTCACATAAAAAATCTTGCAAAACAAATATATATATATATATATATATATATATATATATATATATATATATATATATATATATATATATATGTATATATATATATAATATATATATATAATATATATATATATATATATATATATATATATATATATATATATATATATATATATATATATATATATATATACGTATGTATGTTGCGTGTGTCTATGTGTGTGTATACATATATGTAGATACATACATAAATAAGCACACAAATATATTGTTCAAACACATTTATGTTAGAAATCTGAGAGCTTTTGCATATGATATCAAAAATATGTTCCTTTAATATTTTTTCTTCAACTATTCAAATTTCTCCTATTAAGGTATGCTCCCAGTGCACAAATTTGGCATATACATCATATTAAAGTCACTAGTGATTTTCCATCTGTGGAGGAAACGTACAGTTACTTGGCTCTGTAGTATATCGAACCAAATGCTCATTATATACATATAACTCAAAGAGAAACTTCTGAAACCACTTCTGTTCAAAATATTGTTCTTTATTTATTTAGCTTTTAATAAGTTTTATATTAGTTAATATGGTAGCATTAAAAATGCAGTATCAACCGTAACTTGAAACTCCGTCGCTTCTACAGATATCTCATAGCACATCTTTGTTCCCTTTTTTTTTTATCAGTCTCGTTCATGTACTTCCCTCGCCAACATATAAAATGCTTGTTACCGTTTTTATTTTTTTGTTTTCGACGTGACAAATCTCTTCACCAGCGAGTTACTGGCCGTTTTTTGTAAAGCTCATTTGGAATCCACACATACATACTCACACTTCTCTGCCCGAGAACACGTCGTCTGTTCGTATAATGTTTGCGTTATGTATAGGCTTTTGGTCTTCCTGTTTTTTGTTTTAGTAAACTAGTACTGGTAAAGTGATCGGTCAAAATTAACTTTTAAACTGCAATTTCATTGTGTCAAACTACTTTATACGTTTTAGCTTACTTAGTGCGTACCTCTACGTTCGGGAGAAAAAAATAGACGGAAACTCAATTTCTGATAAAGTTTATTTTATGGAAAAATCATTTGCTCATCATTAGCACTTCTGTCTGTCTATCTGTCTGACTGACTATGATCTGTCTGTCTGTCTGTCTGTCTGTCTGTCTGTCTGTCTGTCTGTCTGTCTGTCTGTCTGTCAGTCTCTCTCTCTCTCTCTCGCTCTCCTACCTATTTTTTCTCTCTTTCCCTCCCTCTCTGCAAATTATAACCTCTTTGTGTTGTTAATGTGCATTATTCTCAATGTTGATTCATGAATACCATGCGCTTCTGCTAAAGGTAAGTTTTATAATGTAATTTATGCCTACAATTCAAGGATAAAAATACGAAAACAAGTAATGCAAGGAAAGAAAAAAATGATCTTCAACGTTTCGGGTGCTATTCCTTAATCAGAAACATTAGAAAAGAGATATGGTGGGAAAAAGGTTTAGGAGCCAATAAAGAGAAGTTAGAAAGAGAAAAAGTAGTCGTGGTGGAGTATGAATGTAAAGGTGACGTGTAGAGAGATGGGCATTGAGGTAAGTGTGTGAGCGGTGAGTGGAGTGATTCTTTGCTAAGAAGCTTGTGGTGTGCGAGCGATTGAGTTTGTTTGGAACATGTGGTGTTATAAATGTGTAGTATGTTGGGGAGGAAGATGAAAAAGTGTAAAATGTGAGAGGGAGGGGTGGGAAGAAAGAGCAGGTAAGAAAAGTAAGAAAGGAAACAGTGTAGTTGGTGAGAAAAGATAATAAAAGTGTGCAGGTACAAGGTTGATAAATATAGAATGAAGAAATTGTACCTTCAAATGTCAGTTAATTGTTCAAAAATAAATGAAGATAATTATTAAACAAACAACAAGATCGAAGATGAAAAAATGGGTAAAGGAAGCGTATGCCATATTTCGGGAGTTTTTGTCCCTTCATCTACGCCCATCTAATGCCTTAATCCTCCACGAACACATTGCTTAAATAACCAGCAAATACAGCGGTGTAACGTTATTGGATATATCAGTTATGCATGTTAAACACATTCCTGGAAGCTGGTGCAAAAATATTTTTCATCTTCGATCTCATTTTTTTTTACATCTGATAGGAAACATCGTAACAAAAATCAGTGTTGGCTAAAATTTCAAACGAATATCTGTACAGATGGTGCAAAGTACACTGCTAACACAGTAGAACACGGATTTACTTACAAAAGACGTTTAATATACTTTATAGTATATTACGTTTGCATAACAAAATATAGCGTCCCCACAAGTCACAAATATTGACGCATCATCTTCCAAGAATGTTTTTAATATGTAAAATTGATATATCCCATAACGCTACACCGCTGTATTTTATGGCTATTTAAGCAACGTATTTGTGGATGATTAAGGGGTGAGATGGGTACGGACGAAGCGGAAAAACTCCCGAAATTTGGTATGTATGCCAATTACCCATTTTCATCTTCTATTTCATTGTTTGTTTACATCTGATGTCTCGGATACAAAACTTCGTAGCAAAAATTACTGCTAGAAATATCAGTAGGAATAACTTTAACTAGTGATGAGGCTATCTGTTTTGAAAAAGGGTATGACAAAGTTTTTATTTTATTAATTGAATATTTCAAAGTTTTGAAAAGTTACGCAGATGGAGAGAAGTTGAAAGTTGTAATAATAATAGAACCCAATCGTGAAGAGGAGAAATAATAGAAAATAAAGAAGTTACTAGGTCCATGAGAGGTGAATAGTGTGAAAACGGCAAAAGAAAATGTAAGCTAGAAAAGATAATATTTGTTTCTTTATTGCCCACAGGGGGCTAAACATAGAGGGGACAAACAAAGGGATTAGGTCGATTACATCAACCCCAGTGCGTAACTGGTACTTATTTAATCGACCCCGAAAAGACTAACTGCAAAGTCGACCTCGGCGGAATTTGAACTCGCAGCGTAACGACAGACAAAATAGAGTTAAGCACTTCGTCTGGCGTGTAAATGGTTCTGCCAGATCGCCGCCTTTAGAAAAAATAATATTGTTTAAAAAAATGTTTAAAAAATGTCTTTAAAAAATTTCAAAAGCTTAATCACTCGGAGAGAAGTTCAAAAGATGTGATATAACAGGTTATGATTTAACATATTACAATATAATGTTTGAATATAATATTGCGATATTTAAGACGATGCTGCAGTTTTACAATTTATTAATAAAAGTCTGGTTGGTTTCTCTCATCGTATGTAATACAACAATATACGCAGTCACGTGTGGTAAGAAGCTTTGATCCCACTTCGTGTTAACTTGGGCAAATGTCTTCTACTATAGCTTTGGGCCGACCAAAGCCTTGTAAGTGGATTTAGTAAATGAAAATTGAAACAAAACCGTCCAATACACACACACACACACACACACACACACACACACACACACACGCGCGCACACATGTAAGTATATATATATTTATACGTGTGCCATTGTGAGTGTGTGTGTATGTGTGTGTATGACTTTGTGTCTGTGTTTGCACCCTCATCGTCGATTGATAACCGCTGTCGGTTTGTTTACGTCAGCTTACACTTGCAGTTCGGCAAAAGAGACCGATAGAATAAGTTCCCAGCTTAAAAAGAAACTAAGCTCAGGAGTCAATTCATTGGACTAAAACCCTTCAAGGTAGTGCTCCAGCATGGCTACAGTCAAAAGAAAAAAGAAAAGGAAAACATAATGAGTATATTAGTAAATATTTTTATAAACTGTAATTACAGTAAATTTATTAACTATTTCTTCATTTCTATACGTTTGTGCGTTCATATTGCAGGACGTTGTACTTTGTTTGTTTTAAGTGAAACAATTAAATGATTGCACGAATGGGTTTCACCTTGAGAGCCATTTCTATTAGACATTAACTACTAAGATGACTGTCTATATGACAACATTCCCTGTTTCATTGCACGCTTCCTTTACATACCTTATCTTCTCTCCCTGTCGCTTATCCTCCTACTTATTTAGGTTCATTATTTCAACCGTCTACCTTCGCAGTATTAAAAAAAAGAATGATGACCTCACACACATACAAACACACCTATGCACGCGAACGTACCTGCATACTCACGCGCATACTCACATACATGCACACGCTCACGCGCGCACACGCACACACGCAAACACACACACACACACACACACACACACACAGGATTTATCTTATCAAACACTGTTCTGAGCAGCTAGTATCGGAAAAACTTCAAGATAAACACTCACCATCGACAATAAATATTATTCTGACTCTACAATCAGTACCGAGTCCTATATTCAGAGTCTGTTTAGCTTAAGTAAATGCACAAATCTATAACCCAAGCAATACGTACAAACATAAATTCATACCGGCATACAAACATAAATTCATACCGGCATACAAACATAAATTCATACCGGCATACAAACATAAATTCATACCAGCATACAAACATATATATATATCCATATATATAAATATACATACATATCATATTGTATTATGCTATATTATATCATAGCATATCATATATTATATTGTATTATATTATATTATACACATATACACACATATATACACATTCATGCTCCATCGTTATATAAATGTGTGTGTGTGTGTAGGCGTGTGTGTGTGTATCCATTCACTTTCCTCTCAATGCACACCATTTATAGCAAACAACAAAATATAATGCTAAAACCAACAAATTTTTCAGAATTTTAACTAAATTAAAGTAGTATTAATTTTTCTGGTTTCGTTTTGGTTATGCTTTTACTTTCAGAATCGTGAGCACGAGCGAACATATACTATTAAATGCAAACATCTATCTGTCTACCAGTGTGCGTACATACGAATATAGATGTATATATTTGTGTCTACACACACATACACACACACATAAATTATATATATATATATATATATATATATATATATATATATATATATATATATATATATATATATATATATATATATGTATGTATATATATACATATATACATATATATGTCTGTGTTAATATGTATATGCAGGTATAGATAGAGAGATTTACACACACACACACGTACGCGCAGTTATATATGCACAATGACAAATGGAAAGCGGCACAGAGGGAGAGAGAGGAAGAGAGAAAGAGCGAGAGAGAGAGAGAGAGAGAGAGGGGGGGAGAGAGAGAGATTTCTCATTGCATGTCTTTGCAGTACGGACATGCGACACGGAATGTTGAAAGCTGATAGAATTTTATCCTTTTCTTTTTAAATCTGTTCTGGAATTTGGTTGTGGATTACCATACGGAAAACACTGACAAAGTTACAGAAATTTTACATTCCGCTAATTGATTTTGGATTGATTTTTATAAATAATATAATATGATATAATATAGTATAAAATTTATAATATAACATAGTAGCATATAACATAAAATATAAATTTTATAATATATACCAGCGCATACAATATTTTATGACAAAATATATGTACATTATTATATGATATAAGGTAACATAATATGATATTAATTGATTTCCCAACTAGTATATTATAATATAGCTAAATATAATTTTAATTACCATTATATATATTAGCGCAATATATTTGAAATATTTTTTTAGTAATGTCATACGATAAAAATACATTTCATATAATATAATATAAGATATGATAACATTGAAACAAATATCTACGTGAAGTCCTGAATATCTACGTGAAGTCCTGAATATCTACGTGAAGTCCTGAATATCTACGTGAAGTCCTGAATATCTACGTGAAGTCCTGAATATTTACGTGAAGTCCTGTCATTCATAAATAGGCTCTTTATGAATGAGAGACAAAAATAGGTAAGTGATAGGTATTGATTGAAATAAAAATTATCATAAATGGAAATGAAGAAAGAGTGATAATAGAAAGAAAAGAGATATAATACTATGAAGTAACTGCCAAGCATGAAAGTGGAGCATAATTGGTTATTTAGGTTATAAACAAATACATAAACGAATACTGTTCCGAGAGTTTTACTGCGAAAAGAACCGTACCATTGCATTGGAAGGAACTCACAGATTGTCTAAAAAATGAGAACCCTGCAGGCTAAATCAGCTGATGAGATTGTAATTGGCTGTACAATGTGGAAGACACTATTGCCAAATCTGCCTCAATTACGGGCTCAATGTTTGAAGAAAAAGCAAGGTCAGGTACTCTTAGATTTATCGACGTGGAATGCCTTCGACACTCAGAGCAATAATGTTTGACAATGTGTAAGTAAGGCATATACATATAATCACATACGTAGATATAGATGTTCGTGCATCCATATTTACATACACAAACACATACACACAGAGAAACATATATATACAGAGAGAGAGAGAGAGAGAGAGAGAGAGATGGATAAAGAAGAGATATAGTTAGATGTTTATATCTTGTGCAACACAGAACATACTTGTACTCTTACAAGTATGATTGAATATGTGAACACAATCGCTCATAAGCACATTCACAAATACACATACATAAAGACACATGCATACATACTGAACGATATTTACATATTCTATAATTTGAAAAGGAAAGGGTAATAACAATACAATATATATATATATATATATATATATATATATATATACACACATGCCCGGAAGAAGATTCAGAAAAGAAGTAAAAATACCTGTTTCTTTTTTTTTTTCCTTTTACTAAGATCAAAAGACTGCTCGAAGAAAAGAAATTTATGGTTC
This sequence comes from Octopus bimaculoides, assembly GCF_046866305.1. Classification (NCBI taxonomy): domain Eukaryota; kingdom Metazoa; phylum Mollusca; class Cephalopoda; order Octopoda; family Octopodidae; genus Octopus; species Octopus bimaculoides. The sequence goes on from NC_142944.1 coordinate 54,755,654, forward strand.
ATGTCTTGTTAGCTAACGGCAAACATTGTTAAATACTTTACATATCAATACTAGCAGATCTTAATATTCATGTAACACAAACTTATCATCCAGGATGTCACGTCGTAGACATTCCTTCTATACGTATATGTATGTATGTATGTATGTATGTATGTATGTATTTTTGTATGTATTTATGACTGTATGTATGTATGTATGTATGTATGTATATATATATATATATATATATATATATATATATATATATATATATACATACAGTATATCTATCTATCTATCTATCTATCTATCTATATATATATATATATATATGTACATAGATACATAGATACATACATACATACAATTTTTTTCTCTCCGTGCTTTTCTCCTTGTTTTCTCCGTATTCTTTCTGTTGAAGAGCGTAGCTCGAAACGATAAAGACTTTCTGTATTCCCGAGCGTCAAACTAATACATCCTTTTGTTGTTTACACCACCTGTCCTCGTCTGTTTTTTTTTTTTCGTACATTCTCCCATATATATATATATACACACACACACACACACACACACACACCGGCTTACCTCGGCTTAAGTCGTTTCGATTTAAGTTGTTCTCGATTATACGTCGTTTTTTTAAAAAAATTTTTGAGAAGTAAAAATCAAGTTAAGTTATTTT
>NC_142944.1:54761311-54766311 GCF_046866305.1 Octopus bimaculoides
ACGGATGAAGGGGACGATACAAAGACAGACATAAAATGTGGGGACTTACATATAACGAACTAAAAAATGTGGGCTGTAAGTACTCACGGTATATAAAGAAAAAGAAGGGAAATATACAAAGTTAAGAAAAAGTGGGTGACGAGAAATATGTAGCTCACCTGATACAGGATGAATTCCCGGGATAATCGAGGAACCCCACTGTCCAAGATATCCCTGGACACCAAGAGCAAATGTACACTCCAATTCCTTCTCTCCGATTCCCAAGTCTACTCTTAGAGAAGTACCATCTATTCTTACCATTTTTCATTTAATTTTTTTCATTTTATCTAGTTTCAGCTCATGAGCTGTGGCCATGCTGGGGCAACTTTTACCCACCTTTCAATAAACCCATTCGAGGACAGCACTTCTCTTAATTCCTTTTTCAAGTGAAACTTGAAGAAGTCAGTGAGAGCTCTACAAAAGATGAATGTATCTGTCCTCATGCCTTTCGGCCTTGTCCACCAAACAACCATATTCGTCACAGCTACCAGGCAAAAGAAAATCGCCTTGCCTGCCCGATTGAAGGAGGGCAACGAGGAAATTATCGTTATGGACTTAGCCGCCTGGCGGATCCATTCCACACTCGACAGCAGCTGTTCGACATAACTCCACAAGTCAGCAATGTCTTGTAGGAAGTGCAAAGAATTATCTTCCCTGGTACGTCACACATATTGAGAAGAACAAGGTCGCTGTGAATTCTTTCCTTTTATTTTCTCTGTTACCGTGTTTTTTTTTCATTTTTTCTTCTTTCCTTATTTTCTTTGTTTTTCTTCCCCTTCTTATTCTTTCACATGACTTTGCAAAGGAAAATTATTTTAATGGCCTACCGAGGAGTTTCTTTGTCCTAGGTGTTGCGAAGACACTAAGCAAGAAATGGAAACAAAATTGAAAGAAGACAATGTTAATAATAATAATAATAATAATAATAATAATAATAATAATAATAATAATAATTAGTAGACAATCAACACAACTAAGTAACAAGAAGAAAACAAATATACTGTACAAATACAACATTACAGAAAAAGACTTACCTGAGGCAAAAAAAAGCTAAAGCAAGATATCCTTGCCAAAGCACAAAGGATCCGCCGGTATGAGAAACGCCAACGTTTGTTTGAACAAAACAAACAGTTCAAATCCAACCCCAAAAACTCTACCAAGAACTGGGTAAAAATAAAATAGACATTGCTGCAGCACCAACAGCACAAGAACTGGAAGAATTTTGGAAACAAATATGGTCGGTGAAGCAACAACCCCAGAAAAGGACCATTAAAACAACGAACTTAGCACCTGAGCAACTCTAGACCCCTATAACAACAGAAGAGGTCACCCAGACACTGCAAAGACTAAGCAACTGGAAGGCACCTGGGCACGACAAGATCCCCAACTTCTGGTTAAAACACCTGACAGGAATGCACCAAAAAGCTGGCTGAAAATTTTAACAGCATACTAGCAGAGCCATAGACAATGCCTGAATGGCTCACGAAAGGGAAAAACCATGTTAATTTCCAAATCCACGGAAACGGAGAAACCACAAAACTACAGACCTATAACCTGTCTCCATACGATCTACAAAGCCTTTACTGCAATAATATCGCAAAGATTGAGTAAGCACCTCCTGGAAAATAACAACCTGTTTCCAGAAGAGCAGAAGAACTATAGAGCTGGCAGAAATGATAGAGCTGTGGTTGATCAGGCTTTTTCAATTCCGAGTTCAAATACCGTGGGTCTCATCTTTGCCAGCCATTTTTCTTTTACGGGTGGAGTGGGGGCAATAAAATAATGTTCCAGTCATATAATGTCGTCGACGATGCAGACAAACCTTAGGCCCTCATAACTTTTAGCCTTTTGCCAAAGTTGGAAATTATACTACTACTACTACTACTACTACTACTACTACTACTACTACTACTACTACTGCTGCTGCTGCTGCTGCTGCTGCAACTACTACTACTACTACTACTACTACTACTACTACTACTACTACTACTACTACTACTACTACGACGACGACGACGACGACGACGACGACGACGACGACGACTACTACTAGTGCTCCGGTCGAACAGCCTGCACATGAAACTAACGTGCAAGTGACTGACTACTCGACAGACACACGTACCCTTAACATAGTTCTCAGGGAGATGTACCTTTCATCCTTTTGGAGACAATGAAATATATTGTCTATTCAGCGGTTTCGAATCCCGCTACGGCCTACACGGTTTATAATCTTATCCTGTTGCCCGATTTAACAGCATTACACGGCACTTTAGTTACCCTTAGAGGAGTCCAGTCTGTTGCAAACATTCGGGTCAGGCTTCTGGCTTGAGAACAAGTCCGTTCCACTTACCACTGGTGGAGACTATGTAACACGTAATAGACACTAACTTCCCTACTAACTAAAATGTAACGCACACACCACATACACACACACACATGTATTATGCATATATACAGACACAGGCAATGCATGTATATGTATGTACATGTATTTGTTTATGTCGATACGTATATATGTTTGTGTGTGTGTGTTTGTTAAGTCGCATGACTCAGTGATTAAAGCGTTAGTCTTACAACAGTGAGGTTGTGATTTCGAGTCCCGGACCTGGATATGTGTTGCGTTCTTGAGCAAGACACTTTATTTCACGTTGCTCCAGTTCACTCGGCTGTAGAAATAAGTTGCGATGTCACTAGAGCTAAGCTGTATCGGCCCCTTTGCCTTTCCCTTGGATAACATCAGTGGCGTGGAGAAGAGAGGCTGGTATGCAAGGGCGACTGCTGGACTTTCACAAACAACTTTACCCGGACTTGTGCCTCGGAGGGGAACTTTGGAGATGAAGGTATTTCTGTCTGTCAGTCTTTCTGTACGCACACACACACACACACACACACACACACACACACACACACACACATACACATATGATGTTAGGTGTTCTATAGTCGAATACACGCCGCCCAATATATGAAGATTTGAGGTTTGAATTGAGTGCGATTTGAACTCGGGCGTAATATCGTTTTACTAAATAACGCAAATCATTGCATCCGGGACATGATGATGATGATGATGGTCATGTTGGTGGTGGTGGTGGTTGTGATGGTGGTGGTAGTTGTAGTGGTAGTTGTGGTTGTGGTGGTGGTGGTGGTGGTGGTGGTTGTAATGGTCGTTGCGGTGGTTGTAGTGGTCGTTGCAGTGGTGATGATGATGACGATGATGTTGATGATGATGATGGTGGTGGTAGTGATTGGTGTTGTTTAAAATAAAAGCCATGATCACAAAAATAATAATAATAATTAAAAATAATGATAATAATGATGATAATAATGATGATGATGATGATGATGATGATGATGATGATGATGATGATGACGACGATGATGATGATGATGATGATGATGATGATGATGATGATAATAATAATAATAATAATAATAATAATAATAATAATAAACGGGTGGAGATTCATTCTTCGGCCGTTATAAAATTGACTGTGTTAGTACAATGGTTTCGTTGCTTCAGTCATAGATGAAACTGCTTATAAATAGGATAAAGAAGTGCCAATATTTTAAGAGGCTTAAGAGGGAATACACACACACACACACGTACACGCGCGCGCGCACACACATATAGACACATAGACATATATGTACACATTTACATATATATTTGTAGGTAAGTACACACACCGATATACACCTGCACACGTACACATACACTAACACACAAACCATAACCGAACGGCTGATGGCTTACAAGTCAGCATCTGTCAACAAAAGGTTAGTAACGGGTAAAGAGACTGGCCTTGAACTATGCATATAATTAGGAACTGCTATGAAAAGCTTTATATCAAAGATGGACAGAAGAGAAGTATATTGCACTTAAATCAAATTGGATGCTTGTTTCAATACAACCAAGAAATAGATAAAATAATCGACTGATTTAGTGTTGCATATAATATCTTGTCGACCTGTCTCTTTCTGAATTTGATTTTTCATGTCTACCTGTTTTTGTTCGGATCTACCTTTCTGACATTAAGTCCATATATTTTCTCTCTTCTCTTTCGTTTCATCTATCTTCCACTCCTTTTATGATACATACATACATGCTTACATACATACATACATACATACATACATACATACATACATACATATGGTCAAAAAGTTGAGCTTGAAGTTCAGCACCTGGTGTGACCAGCATCGTGGGGCGCTTAAACGATCGACCACCTTCGTTACTCAAAGTTTCTTTCAGAATTGGTGATTAGGGAAAGGGATAGATTATGTAAAGGGTGGCTAATCTCGCTCAGAAATGGACTGAGAGGCAGCTGTCGTTGAATAATGAACAGAAGTGATACATTACTTCCGTCAGACATTATTTATCTGACCAGCGTAAAGCAGTTTTCGTCTCACCAAAATGAACCATCTACTCTTTTGCCACGCGTTGATGTAACACCTTCCGCAGTCAAGTTTCTGTTCATTGGCAACACGTCATACGTGGGATTCTCTACTAGTACTCATGATGCATAAAAAGTGGCCTGCAACCGCAGCAACCAAAAGGGAATCCTGAATGGTTAAAAGTTTGCTCTTCCTTTCACGTACATTTGATTACAGCCTCTCACTTTTGAGGGAACTCAATTCCTCGACCCAATGAAGATAATAACTGTGCGCTTGGCATCTGGAATGATGTCAGACAACCTGAGCTCTCTGCCAATCGGTAGTGCGTCCAGTTGAACTTTTACGTGTTAGCGTTCTGTAGGGGACAAGTGCAGTCGACGAGATCAGCATGTTGTTTTGCTAAAGAAGAATTCCATGGAGTTTTTAAAATGGCTGAGCTGGAATTTGTCATTTCGGATTAATCATTACAGGTGAAGAGAGCTCGTCAACATTAACCGCTTTGAGTTTTTTTCGTGATGAACTCATTCTTTATGCACTCGTTCAATATAATATCAACACCTATGAAG
>NC_142944.1:54768595-54773595 GCF_046866305.1 Octopus bimaculoides
GAAAAATTTAGAAATAGCAGTCAAAGAACTAATGATTCTAAACTACAAATTTTTCTCTAAATGGATGGCGATATTTATGGCACACATAGAACAAAAAACCAGAGTAAAAAGCAAAAACAAACCTGCCTTTAGTTAATTGAATACGAACGTTTCGCGGTTAAGAGATTACTCTATTCCGCATCTTCAGCCAAATATTCTGATAAATTTGAAAGTGTCTCTAAAAAATTCACGGTAATTTCTGGCCATGCTACACCAAAAACCAACGAGAAGAAAAGGTACTTACGAATTCATCGGCTAGTGAGTTCAGGCACCCCACCTCAAAGAAATCCATTCCATGTGCGTCACAAATAGTCCCGTATGAAAAAAAAGTCCCGTGTGAAGGGATTACGGTTTAAACCATCTAACTTAGAGGTATCAAATATAAATTATACAAGAATAAGGGCAGGGAATCGTCAATTAGTAATAGAATTAATAATGAACAATTTTGCCAAGTAGTTCAGTATGAAAAAACCTTTATCGGTAAAACCATTTATCATCATAAATATACAGGGATTAGCATTGAGTTGCTTCTCCTGCCCTTATTCTTGTATAATTTATATTTGATACCTCTAAGTTAGATGGTTAAACCGTAATCATTCACACGGGTTTTTTTTTCATACGGGACTATTTGTGACGCACATGGAATGGATTTCTTTGAGGTGGGGGTGCCTGAACTCACTAGCCGATGAATTCGTAAGTGCCTTTTCTTCTCGTTGGTTTTTGGTGTTGGCATGGCCAGAAATTACCGTGATTTTTTTAGAGACACTTTCAAATTTATCAGAATATTGGGCTGAAGATGCGGAATAGAGTAATCTCTTAACCGCGAAACGTTCGTATCCAATTAACTAAAGGCAGGTTTGTTTTTGCTTTTCACTCTGGTTTTTTGTTCTATGTGTGCCATAAATATCGCCATCCATTTAGAGAAAAATTTGTAGTTTAGAATCAGTAGTTTCTTTGACTGCTATTTCTAAATTTTCAGTATGTTGGAGAAGCAATTTCAATGCTAATCCCTGTATATTTATGATGATAAATGGTTTTACCGATAAAGGTTTTTTTCATACTGAACTACTTGGCAAAATTGTTAATTATTAATTCTATTACTAATTGACGATTCCCCTGCCCTTATTCTTGTATATATATATTATATATATATATATATATATATAATACGTCAAGTAATAACTATTGTTTCTTTCAAAAGAGACAAAGAGTAAATAGTACTGCAAAAAAGAAGTGCTCAAATAAATGAGGCAATGATAATTAAACATTGGTCATAGAATAAACATTAAAAATGAGATAACCACTTTATATACGGTGTCAAACCTCCAACAAACATCATATATAAATAAATATTAACATGGCTTTCATAATATATAAATCAAAATATAATATATATAAGACATACACATACAGAAAACCACCAAGGTGAAAATATATGCAAACAAAAACGCATATAGGAACTTTCCATCAAGAAACGTCTAAAAATTTATAAAATACTTTAAAATATTAAAAAATATGTCTTGCTAAAAAAGTTGAGAAAGTGGGTAAACAAATAAAGAATAAATCGACTAAAAAGTTATATATTTACTTCACTCACACCAAAAGGTAATAATCCATGAGTAACAAAAATCAACCGGGATAAGTCAGTGGGGCTTTGCGGCTCGGCACCTGGAGAAGCAACCCCATGCCGTCAAGTAGCGCCTCCGTCGTGGGGACGTTGGACTGACGGTCCGGTTGAGATGCTCGGGGTCTGGTTTGGTCCAGACCTCCAAACGGAGAAGAACTGGGACGAGATAACGAGAAGGGTGGCCACTCTAGCCCGGCAATGGGGCCGAGAGGAAGCTTTCCCTGAAAGGTCGGGCGGAAGGTGGCGAACACGTACATCGCGTCCGTCATCTACTACCCGCCTGACCGTCGTTCCTTGTCCCGACCCTTACCATCACCAAACTGGAGCGCATCCGCTTCCGCTTCTTGTGGAAAGGAAGCGTTCCGATGGTTAGGCGATCCGTTTGCTGCCAACACCCGTTAAAAGGAGGACTGGGCATGCCGTGGTTGATGATGCGCAGACACGCGCTGAGACTGCGACATCTCCGGCTCTACGTAGACAGCGGTGAACAGGTGTGGTCACCGTTTGTGCGGCGCGCTTTCCCGCAGCTCGTCCTCCATGACCGAACAGCAGTCATGGATCAAGAAGAGGCCGAGGAAGGGCGAATGGCACCGCGAGTGTCGCGCTGCTCTTCGGCAACTCCAACAACCCGGGTTCAACCTTGAGCGACTGCATCACAACTAACGCATTCTATAGTGGATTAGTGGAGGGAAGGTACGACGACGATCTCGGGGCGAACCTGGGCGTCGACGAGGAATACCTGACCCGCCTGTTTAAGACGACCTTCGGGCCGGGACCTATGGACAACTTCCAGAGATCCCTGGCCTGGCAGTGCTATCGAGAAGCACTACCCGTTCGGGATAAGCTCTACAGGCATGGCTCGAGAAACACGGGGCCGACCTGTCCGAGATGCCGCCAGAGCGACGAAACCGTTCTGCACGCACTCGTACAGTGTCCCACCATTTCCGAGCTGTGGGCTTACGTCGAACAACTGCTATCGCGTGTGGGACGAGTCGGTCTATCAGCCGAGTCTATCGTGAATATTGTCGCGCCTCCTTCCTTTAAACGGGAAGGAAGAGCTATTTTCATCGTACTTGTGGCTATGGCGAAAGAATGTGTATGGTGGACGCGCCTGAAAGGTCTAGAGACAAAGACTTTCCTCTCTGGGCAATCTCTCATCAACTTCTTCAAGTATCACCTGAAGAGGAAGTTGAGAGTAGAAAGGGAAGTCTTGTCTAGTGAATGCTTCAAAAAAAGATGGGTGAATGTAGCAAGGATGGCACGTGTGAACGACGGAGCCATCTTGAGCATAACCCTATGAACAAGAAAAAAAAAAAAAAAAAAGGCAAAAGAGAGTCACTTACTGTTATAGTTTCTTCAATGAGAATATTGACCAAGGTTACCGTGGTCTTTTCCGTGGGCTTTTCCTTCCACGGCTAAACCTAAACTGTCCTCCCCTCTTTTTACACGAGAACATTACTGTGTGATACACGATCCCTATTGATCGGCCTTTCCTTTTCTTTTTTTTTCGATCCCTTTTGATCGAACTGCCCCTTTTTCCCTTCCTACGATCCCTTTTGATCGACACCACCAATTTTTTTTTTTTTTTCCTTCCTTCCCCCTCCCAAAAAGAAAAGCTCTACATTGTATTTGTCCCATCTTCGTTGAGCCCTGTGTGGCTAATAAAAGAAATGTATCTATCTATCTATCTATCTATCTATCTACCTGTCTGTCTATCTACCTGTCTGTCTGTCTGTCTGTCTGTCTGTCTGTCTGTCTGTCTGCATCTCTCTCTCTCTCTCTCTCTCTCTCTCTCTATATATATATATATATATATATATATATAGAGAGAGAGAGAGAGAGAGAGATGTAGGACAGACAGACAGGTAGATAAATAGATAGATAAGCCAGGCAGAGAGACTGATAGATAGATAGATAGATAGATAGATAGATAGATAGATAGATACATACATACATACATACATACATACATACATATACATATATATATATATATATATATATATATATATATATATATATATATATATATATATATGTATATATATATATATAGGCCCAGCAGTGGCTGTGTGGTATGTAGCTTGCTTACCAACCACATGGTTCCGGGTTCATTCCCACTGCGTGGCACCTTGGGCGAGTGTCTTCTTCTATAGCCTCGGGCCGACCAAAGCCTTGTGAGTGGATTTGGTAGACGGAAACTGAAAGAAGCCCGTGGTATATATATATATATATATATATATATATATATATGTATGTGTGTGTATATGTTTGTGTGTCTGTGCTTGTCCCTCCAACATCGCTTGACAACCGATGGTGGTGTGTTTACGTCCCCGTAACTTAGCGATTCGACGCAAGAGACCGATAGAATAAGTACTAGGCTTCTAGACAATAATCCTGGGGTCGATTTGCTCGACTAAAGGCGGTGCTCCAGCATGGCCGCAGTCAAATGCCTGACACAAGTAAAAGATTAAAAGATATATATATATATATATATATATATATATATATATATATATATATGTTCTGTTTTGTCTATACTAATCAGTCTGCATATATCTATATATATCCACCTATTTCTCTGTCCCTCACTATGCCTGTCTACTACCTCACTATTTATCAATCTATACATCTCTCTATTTACCTCATTATTTCTATGTAAATAAGCATATGTGGTTGCGCGTACACGCACACACATCATACATACGCATACACACACAGGGCATACGGGGTAACGCATTTGCGCATGCACTAATACGTACATGAACACAGCCATGTTTATGTACCAACATGAATACAGACATACAAATACATTACATTGGCGCAAGTGCATCTACGTATATGAATGCGTAAATGCTGGATATATAACATGTACGTATATAGACATGCATACCTTAATTTTCACATACATATATACATGTTGACTCATCTAAAGATATAAATGCTTTTATACGCAACAACGACAATAACAACAACAACAACAACAACAACAACAACAATAATAATAATAATAATAACAATAATAATAATAATAATAATAATAATAATAATAATAATAATAATAATAATAATAATGATATTAATACTGATAACAACAGCAACAATAGGAATAACCGTGCATATAACTAAGCCTCATTCCGTATTCCATTGCCGTATCTATACTTACTGTTTGAAACGTATTGAAAGTACTACAAGTTTTCTATTAAATATATTGACTCCATTAACGTATAACATTGTAGCTGTAGCCTCCAGTAAAACTCCACTGTACTTGTATCGCTGACTTAATTTTGAATATTCCGAAATGGAAAAATTGCAAAGAACGGAAAAATCTTTC
>NC_142944.1:54778595-54806095 GCF_046866305.1 Octopus bimaculoides
AGTATGACTAAACTATTTCATATACTTATTGCTTATTAATGACGTTAGTGTGTGACATGAGGAATATTAGGCAGGTATTTCAAACGGATCTTGCAAAACACTCCTCCAAAATGGGTCATATAGTGTGGCAGAACTGGAGGAAATAAAGTAAAGTATAAAACTGAGTGTATCTGAGATCAGCTGTTTGAAGAGTTATATTTAAATGAAATGGTAGCAGAAATAAATATGTGCGTGAGATAATGGTTTATTCAATTTGTGATGAATACGGCGAAGTGAGGATTGTAGCTGGTAAAGTAATGAATGCGATCAAAGCTAATTGCGAAAGAATGTCATTAAGGACGAAGTCTCTTAAGAGTTGAGAGTGAAATATCAGAGACCTTAACGGATAAGTTTGCGTTATTTAAATTCATTATTGTTATATTTAATGAGTATTGGCTTTTAACTGATGTTATTATTTCAAGAACATATTAGTATCTGCAGAGGTATCTATCATAGACCCACATCACGTTTCCGTATTCTATATGTGTAATGACCTTACAAAGATGCCATTGTAGCAAAAATTAAGACAGTGTTGTTGTTGAAATTTTTATTGGCTGTTATCGTCATTGTCGTCATTGTCGTTAATATCGTCCTTGTCGTCGTCCCCCTTCTCTTCTCCTTCTCCTCATCATCATCATTACCACATTTCAGTTGCATCATTTTTACTTTGTAAAGCGGCAAGCTGGCCGAATCGTTAGCACGCCGGGTGAAATGATTAGCGGTATTTCCTCCGTCTACGTTCTGAGTTCAAATTCTGCCGAAGTCGACTTTGCCTTTCATTCCTTCGGGGGTCAATAAAATAAGTACAGGTTGCGTACTGGGGTCGATTTAATCGACTGGCTCCTCCCCCAAAATTTCGGGCCTTGTGCCTAGAGTAGAAAAGATTATTTTTACTTTGTACCGCACTATGAAGTACAGTTATATGTCTTTTGGACATGCACATGTTTTGGACATATTTTAGTTTTGTTGTTTTTGTGCTGCTAAAAGCACCTTTGTAACACGTGTGCGATGCCTTGCTAAGCAGTGCCATTTTGTGTGATGTGTGTGAGCTCCTGGAGGTTTAGTTACGTACTTCTTTATATGTTTGCTTTTGTGTCATTGCTTCAACTGCTACATACTGGTTATTTCATTTCCAGATCTTAATGTTTGAACAGTCTTACCATTTCTTTGCTAGATATATTACCTTCAGATGGGTCTACTGAGATTACGATTAGAAAGCACTTTCTCTTAGTCCACAAAGACAATAAGTGGTCAAATAACTTTGATCATCTAGTTGAGCTGTTTTTTCTATCTCAGAGTATGGTAAACCTGTCATTCTGTGAAATATTTTCTAGTGTGTGTTTCACTAACACTTTTGTATTGAATTTCATATTATAGGCATAAATTTCAGTCTAAGTCCTAGACCTGACGTATCTACAATTTCACTTCTTTACTGACCTGTGGAAAATATTTACAATTATTTCTTCCTCATTTCCACATATTCTGTAGTTTTCCCTTCGTTATATGTTTGTAGTGTTTTCTGGTACGAAAATTTTGATCTTATGCCGCAGTCATGAAGCCTTAAATGTCAGTTTTGAGTCCTACAACTATCATAACAGTGTAGAAAATATTCCTTGTCTTGTTTCAACTTTCTCAAGCACTGTCCAATGTAAGTGCCTCGTAACACAGTTACTCAATACAATATTCAGCTTCCCCATATAAACTTGGATTTAACTTTTTGTCAATTTTTTTTCTTTGCTGAAGGCACTAAAGTATTTTTGGCTCGTATTTTCTGGTCATTTGTGTTGATTTTCCATCATCCATTATGCTAAATTAGATATTTGTTAGTGGTAAAGCGGCGAGCTGGCAGAATCGTTAGCACGTCGGGCGAAATGCTGAGCCGTATTTCGTCTGCCGTTACGTTCTGAGTTCAAATTCTGCTGAGGTCGACTTTGCCCTTCATCCTTTCAGGGTCGATTAAATAAGTACCAGTTACACACTGGGATCGGTATAATCGACTTAATCCGTTTGTCTGTCCTTGTTTGTCCCCTCTGTGTGTAGCCCCTTGTGGGCAATAAAGAAATAAGAAATGTTAGCACGCCAGGCGAAATGCTTAATAGTATTTCGTCTGTCCTTACGCTCGAAGTTCAAATTCCGCCGAGGTCGAAAAAGAATATTTGCTTGTGGTAAAGTGGACATTTTGTAATAGTTTTGTAGCTGCAAAAAAGGTTTTCCAGTATTCAAGTTAAACATAAGCGCTCTCATTCAGATTTTAAGTGAAGGGTTCATTTTGCTTGACTATCAAACTTTACTAGTAAGTTTACAGTCCAATTGAGAATATAATTAGAAATTATTACTGGGACAGCTAGACTATTAATGATTATTAACATAAAAAAACCAAATAAATTCTATTTTAATAACTAATCACAAAGATCTAAGACTATTCTTTTCTAATATTCTATTTCATGTGTGCGTGTAATGCCGAGTACATCGATTTGTAGCATTGTCATATAATGTGACAAAGTACTGTATTATAATAATATTGCTGCTGTCATTTTATCACAGATCAGTTGTGCTCGAGTTGACATATTATCAAAAGCAATTAGTTTTGTCGCAATACCCTTATTTCAGCTTCTCTCTATATTAATTAATTTGTTTCGTAAATGCTTTTAGTGCCGGCATTAATGTCTGTAGTTGTTTTCATGTAATCAAGTAGAATATTTGATGCTGTTCAATATGCAAAAGATGGCTGATGGTCCTATCATTGCATTAAAACTCAGTTCAGTTTTGTCTGCTGGTCAAAGGCAACAGTACAAAAGACAAAAAGAGCGAAAAGGGAGTCCGTTGAAATATCTCTCCTTTTACTGGAAATGTGCATAGTTTTTATAACTTTCCCCTTATATCTGTATCTATACAATTTACTCAAGGCATATCCCATGCATCTTATTATTAACGCTACCTTAAAAATGCCTAATTCTTCCAAGATCCGTTTGAAATATTTTGTTTTGATTTCTAGAAGTCGATGCAAACCATGATCAGAATCATTGTTTCTTCTCCTGCAGTCTTTTGTAGTGGCTTTGTTGATCAAGAATTGATATTCACAGTACATGAATTTTTGTGCCATCCCATGCGCTTTTCCATTTCTGTTGCAGGTTTATTTTCTGTTACATTATAGTTAAGCCTCTGTATGCTATACGAATATAAGTCACAAGTTAGTAAGTTTTAGGTTAGCTTCTTTTATTTTGGAAACTAAAACTGTTTACTTCTCACTGAGACAGTCACTTGTTGTCTTCAGCCCTCTGCTGACTCAAAACACGTCTATGCTTGCACCTTTGTGTTAGATATCTTATTTAGAACTTTGGAATCTTTGTATGTTCCGATTTTTCATGCTTATTTATTTATTTATTACCTCGCCTTAGTGAAAGGGTGGTATTTTTTTTTCAGTCGTGTTTGTTGGTTTGTCCGTGAGTAGGATATCTCGAGAACTGATAGATGGATTCAGATGAAACTTTCAGGGATATTTGGCCTCGTGACTGGCACCAACAGATTATATTTGGGAATCGACCCGATACGCGGACAAGGATTCTTGATTATGTTACCTGTTTTTCTGCTAAATTTTTGACAGTCAGTGGTCGGGTTCGTTTTTAGTATTCTCGTTTGTGAGAGCAGTCGAGTTTATTTAAGATATTCTCATTTTAAAAATCATCTCTGGTTAATCGTTGAGAGGACGTTGGTGTTGCCTTGGTAGAAGTTTGCGCTCCATTTATTTATTCATTCATTTATTTATTTATTTATTTATTTATATGTCTACCTTCGAAGCAGCTGGACAACTTCTTTTGTTGTTATGGACCCTAGCGATTGTTCAGATGCTTTATACATTTATTTTTAACAATCTCAGCTTCACCGATTCCTTCCTTGTTATATTTAATTTCCCAAAATCCATTTTTGTGGCTGTTCCTGCAGTGATTTCGATTTTATTTTCACCGTGTTCATGAAGAAATTGTTTCGAGTTTGAATCGAATTTTTTAATTTATCTATTATTTTCATTTTCAAAGAATTCTTTGTCCAAAGACTTGTTGCTATTCATATCAGCTATCAAGTAATGATCTTCTGTGTCAGGTGTTCACTAGCCGTGTCAAAATATTTCCTTTTTAGACGAAATATTTATTTATTTTTTTTACATAGAAATTGTGTTGCTCTTATTTTCAAAGTAGGCACTACATTTCACTATCGATTGTGATGCACTGTTCGACCCATAAAGCTAAGCAATGTACAGTTGTAAAGCCGCGAGCAAATGATTTGCAATCGAATTACATGTACACGTCCCGGTAGTCAATAGTCGAATTATAATTTTATGCTTTATATTTGTAATACTACATTTGTACTTTTGCATTGAAAAATTGGTCGCAGATTTTTATTGTCTTCGACTACGTTTTTTTAAATAAAACCTTTCGGATTTGCTCATTTGCACTTCCAACTCAGTTGATTGTTTTTATTTATTAATGAAGTAAAAGCAATGAAACTGGCAGTAAAGAGTAGAAATTCAAGTTATTATACTTGTGGAAGTGAGAGACACAATGAGGACTTTTCGCTCAGAGAAACTAACAATGGGAGGAGAGCAAAACATAGCAGAATAAGAAAAAAATTACAGGTTCAGTTCGCTTGGTTCTCAGTTAGTTATGAAACGAGTGTACCAGTTGATATGAACCACTAAATAGCCTACTCACGAAATTAGAGTGCAAATGCCTGGGCACTCCATAGATATGTGTACCCTTAACGTAGTTCTGAGGGAGATTCAGTGAAACATAAAGTGAGACAAGGCTGGCCATTTGAAATACAACCGAGTGGACTGGAGCAGTGTGAATTAATGTATCTTGCTCAAGGACACAACGTGACGCTGGGAATTGAACTCACGACATTACGATCGTAAGCCGGACACTCTAACCACTAAACCACGCGCTCCACACATATCCAGTTGACAACTATCACAAAAGCACTACAAAATGAAGGTTCAGAAATGGCAAAAGGAATGCATCACGGTCTTATTTTTATAAGCGAGGAAGACTTACCGATTCCAGTAGGACCATTCTATCCTCTTCCGAGCGAATAACGGAATGGAAAGAAAGTAGAGAGCTCCGCTGAGGAAGAGGAAAACTAAGAGAGTGAGATGAAGAAAAATTAGACAAGGAAGCAGACATAAAAGGTGCTGAAAATGTCTACCACAGCGATGTCCCTCAAATGTGCAATGAATGAAGAAAGGCAAAATAAGAACCTTTGTTTGATTTACTCGTATCTGCTGAACAATATCGAAACAAAGTGCAACAGAAATTTGCTTACAAAAAGCTGCAGTACCAAGCGGACAAATTTTTGATGAACGCGTAAAATGGTCTAGAAATATGAAATCGTCATCATTATCATCATCATCATCACATCATCATCATCATCATCATCATCATCATCATATCTTCTTCTTCTTCTTCTTCTTCTTCTTCTTCTTCTTCTTCTTCTTCTTCTTCTTCCCCTCCTCCTCCTCCCCTTTTCCTCTTTTCTCCCCCCCCACCCGTCTCTTGGCAACCAATTGGTTTCTGACACGACGAGAGAAGAAGTAACCATGAACAATCTGAGCACGGTTAGTGTGTTGCGACAGCTGTATATTGGCGGTATCTTGCAGATTATATCGAACGCAGATGCCGTCATTAAATTTAGCCTGGTTCGCCTTGAGTCGACACATCATTAGTATAGAACACGCCATCAAGGACAGCTAGCTATCTGATTATCTGCTTGCCTTCCGTAGACGTAGCTTGCTGCTGTTGCTCTGATTTCTTTGCTGACTGGAGTGGTTGTAGGCCGAATGACTTACCGACTGGCACGTTGATTTGTTGGTTCATTGAATTCACTTGTTCCGGCGTACACCTAATGTGTGTGCGGGTGTGTGTGTGGTTGTTGTTGTTTTTGTTGTTACTCTGTGTGTGTGTGTGTGTGTGTGTGTGTGTGTGTTTGTGTGCGTGCATCTGTGTGTCTATGTATGTATACATGTATGTGTGTGCAGGTATTTATATATATATACATACACACACGCATGCATGCATAAGTATATATATATGTATATTTGTGTGTGTATGTGTGTGTGTTTGTATCTATATATCTTTCATCTTTTATCATTTATTTGTTTCATTCATTAGACTGCACTCATACTGGAGCATCACCTTGAATGGTCTTAGTCAAACGATAGCCCAGAACATTTTTATTTTAAACATGGAACTTATTCTATCGGTATCTTTTGATGAACCGTAAGTTATGTGGTCGTAAAGATGTTAAGTAATGTTAAGAAATGGTGGGGGACAAACACGGTCACAAAGATTCACCCACAGGTACATACATTTGTACGATGGGCTTCTCCCATTTTCCACTTTGGTTACCCGAGGTTACATACTAGAAAGCATTTACTCAAAGTGCCACACGGTGATACTGAACCCAGAACGATGGGGGTTGAGAAGCAAGCTTTTCACAAACAACAATGCATATACAGAGAGAGAGAGAGAGAGAGAGAGAGAGAGAGAGAGAGAGAGAGAGAGATAGAGAGAGAGAGAGAGAGAGAGAGAGAGAGAGAGAAGAGAAGAGAGAGAAAGAGAGAGAGAGAAAGAGAGAGAGAGAAAGCGAGAGAGAGAGAGAGAGAGGAGAACGAGAAAGAGAGAGGAGGGGAACGAGAGAGAGAGAGAAAGAGAGAGAGAAAGAGAGAGAGAGAGTGAGAGAAAGAGAGAGAGAGAGAGAGGAGAACGAGAGAGAGAGAAAGAGAGAGAGAGAGAGAGAAAGAGAGAGAGAGAGAGAAAGCGAGAGAGAGGAGGGGAACGAGAGAGAGAGAGAGAGGGAGAGAGAGAGAGAGAGAGAGAGAGAGAGAGAGAGAGAGAGAGAGAGAGAGAGAGAGCCAAATAAAGCAAGAAATGCTAAAGAAAGTAAGAATGAAAAGGATATGTAGTAAAAAACATGTGATGAAATGTTTAACACCATTTTCTCAGTCTTACATTCCCCGAGAAGAACCCATATCAGCTAGATATTTCTAATATGTACATCACTAATCGACGTACAGATAAATATTCTTAATTTTTTGTCTTGCCTCAATCCCAGCTCTCACAAGACGATAATTCTTGTATAGATTGAATTTCTTCCTGATTTCCCTCGGTCAAATTCATTCACGATACTTCACTATAGTTTCTACCTAAAATCAATTGCCGAAGATGGAACACAACATGAAATCGCGTAGAACTGTTTAGTGAACATCTTAACGAAACAACTTTGCCTACACTTATTTACAAGCATACCTATGCCGCTGTTCATTAGTTTTTTATAGGTATGCATAGGTCACGTGACAGACCTGACTATGAGATGGTGTTACACATCGCAGGTCACAATGCCCTTTATATTGCTTTAGTCTTCGAATGACGCCACCCCGCTGCCTAATTGAGCAGGCCAACATCCCACAAAGGTCGAAGGTGGGGTGCTAGAGCAACGTGAAACACAGCACACTGCCCGGTCTGGGAATGGAACCAACGATCTGGCGATCGTGACTGCAACACCCTAACAGCTAGGCCACACACCCGCACTTACGCACACATACCCCCCCCCCCCATATTTATATAAAGGTATCGTTTATACTTACAAAATATTTAAAGTATCATAAACTCTAAAAAACAAAGACCAACACATGAAGTTTTGAAAACTTAACTTTCAAATTTCTCATCAAACCAACTAATTTACTCCCGCTCAATTAGATCAATTTCTTTATCTGGTTTGTAATAAAATAACATTACAAGAATAGTTCACATATTTGACAGCAAATAACATTTTTAAAAAGCCCATGATGTCGAAATATATCCGTTTCTTAGACACTTTGCTTCACAATGTATTTGTTATGTACAATTTTACGCAAAACGAAAACTAAAACTTTTGAATATTACTCTATATAATTAATAGAACCATGTGCACGGTTTTCATTCGTTGAGAACAGATAGTACACGGTTCTGTGGATTATATGTCTATGGCAGTCTGTACTGAGGAGAAACCTATTTATTTCTATAATTTTCACTAGTCTCGACCGTATGTTTTTGCTTCGCTAAATTTTCCTTTGAGAACTTTTAAGTGATCTTCTTCTAGCACATTAGCAGTCCACTTAGTGGTCTCTTTTATATATACATATACAATAATCCCTTTGAGATCTCAGAAATTTTTTTCTAAATCTTCTGATTCTTTTAATGTACTGGCTTCCTGGTATTAAAATGATATTAATTAATATCAAATCTTTTACCCTATTATTTTAATTAATCTCTATCTATCTATCTATCTATCTATCTATCTATCTATCTATCTATCTATCTATCTATCTATCTATCTATCTATCTATCTGTCTATCTATCTATTTATCTATCTATCTATCTATCTATCTATCTATCTATCTATCTATCTATCTATCTATCTATCTATCTATCAATCTATATATATATATATATATATATATATATATATATATATATATATATATATATATATATATATATATATATATATATATATATATATATATATATATATATATATATATATATATATATATATATATATATATATATATATATATATATATATATATATATATATATATATATATAGATAGATAGATAGATAGATAGATAGATAGATAGATATAGATATAGATATAGATATATATACACACGCACACGCAGGTACAAACACGCGCGCACACACACTTATATACACACATGCACACACATACTGACAAACTGTTGCACACATATTATTGATTTATTTGTAAGGTTTTCTAGTTTCCTTGAGTTATAGGGGCGACTTATATCTTAACCACTCTATTTCTGCCAACTCTGTATTTTCTTTGTTTTATTAAACATTTTTACTTAATTTTTGTTTACTACAAACACTCACATAATACCAGCGTTTATTACTGCCCCACACCTTTACGTTATCTCTGAAAAACGCACGCCTACAGTTTTACTTTTAAAAATGAAAATGCATAGAAACAAAACAAAATAGAAAATACAAATATAAAAACATAAAACGAAAAAATGGTGTTGGAGAGCGCGCAGTGACAACTTTCCAGTTTAACACCATATCTATAAAACTAATACAAGCAAAAGAAATGAAAAAATAAAACAAACTACAAAGTGTAAAGAACATTATCGATAGCCTGGCAACAGTCTGACACCTATATTTAAACAACTTTTGAATATATCTATATAGTAACTTGTGATATAAAATAGTGACAAAAGTCAACAACCGTAAACTGTAAGTAAATATATTTAATGTGGTTGGAAGACGTAAAATTTCTAGTATGTATTTTATGGAGAGCTACAACAAAATGAAACTACTTCAATGAGTTTTGTTGTAGACACTTAAAACTTTTGTATTATTTTATCACTTACTCCAGATAACGGTGGTCTTTCCAATTCTCTTCTAGTTTTTCAAGTTTCGTTTCTCTACCCCTACTTCTAGCGAATCTTAAATGAATTTACAGCTGATACAATAAAACTATTATATTCCTTTCTGTTATATTGAAATCTAACATGTCAATAAGTGGAAATATATTCTGAGGTGTATTCTGCAATAATTATAATTGAATATAATTATACGTAGAGCCTTATATTCTTATACATCCATATATGCTCAAATAGGATTATCTGCGCTGACTTATGTAAGTTTTGAACATTGGGACATTCGCTTAAAAGCTTGTTTGATATAATTAAACATGATAGACGAATAATATGTATTGCTGTGGGAATCATCCACCGAAAGAACGCGAGCATTTCTTTCAGCATCAATGTAAAACAAAGACGTTTTGGACAACTGTAGTGAAGCCTAAAATTTCTCTTCATAGAATATAAATTCATACTTGTGCAAGCTAAAATTGGAGCCCATTCATGATTACTTGACATGCTTTAAATGCAGCCAGTTTGCTTTTGCTAAAAACACATTGGATAATTGTCGACACTTATATGAAAGAATAAAAAGGGATATAGTACAAAAAGAAGAAAGTATGATGATCGCAGCTGCAATTCTTTTAACCTGCTTGACCAACAAATATCGGATTAAACAATGACAACATTTATACTGCGAATAATATGGTTTTAGTTTTTGATTAAGACTGTGCACCTGTGTGTGTAAGTATATGTGCATATGTGTACGTGTGCAGAATCATAACATCCTTTATTTCGGTAATTTCCCTGATTTATTTTGGATGTAATCCCTCAAGGATTTATCAACATAGACCTTTGCATGGCTGTTTGTGCCGTTATTAACCGCTGTTCATCCCTTTTCCTCGTCGCTCAATCTTTACTTCCTTTTTGTGCGTATATATGTATATACCTACGAAGTATTATCAAAAGATTTCCGGACTTGTTATGTTTAATAAAAATACCTTATTCACCTAAGATTTAACATCATCTCCATCGAAAAATTCACCTTGCGCAGTAATATATCAGTCCTAGCGTTCCCACCATATTTGATAACCGGCCTGGAAGTTGTTTTCCGTAAGCGTGTCAAGAACCTTCTGCTATTCGGTTTGGATCTCAAACAACGGCGTTAAAATGTTGACTGTTTTCTTCGTGGGGAAGAGATGGAAGTCCGCAGATGCTAAATGTTGCGAATACGGCGGGTGCGGAAGTGATACTATGTTGTTTTAGGTGAGAAACTCACGAGTGAGGAGAGTTTGGTGAAGAACCAAATCCTTGTGCTCCACAGATCCGGTCGCTTTAACCTAATCCCCTCCTTCAAGCGCTTCAAAACGTCGCAGTAAAATTATCGATTGACGTTTTGACCCTCGGGGACGAATTCTCGAGGGACAGTACCACATTTCTGGGGAATATCTTCCAGATCGCTCATAGTCTTCCAGGGACGTTCTTCCGCTTTTTTAAGCGCCCGTGCTCTCGAAACATTGCGTACGACCCATAGCTTCGTCGCTGTAAGTTTGCCAAAGCATGCTCAATGTCTCTGTAGCACAATTCACGCAAAATTTTACGCTGTCCCCTTGTTCCTGTCCATGATAAAACCGCAGACAGATGCATATACGTGGTAAGAAAAGAACAAACCTCACAACATGGTGAAATAAACAAAGTTCTGAGTGACATCGCTTTATTTCGCCAAGTTGTGAAGGTTATATTTATTTATTTATTTATTTATTTATGTGTTTCAGCCAAGTGGCTGCGGTCATGCTGGTGCACCACCGTGAAAAATTTAAGATCTCGGTGAGACCTTAAATTTTTCACGGTGGTGCACCAGCATGACCGCAGCCACTTGGCTGAAACACATAAATAAATAAATAAATAAATATATATATATATATACATATATATATATATATATATATATATATATATATATATATATATATATATATATATATATATAATTTAGAGAAAAAACAACTATTAACAAATTCAACAAGGAAAAATGTCATTCAAAACATCTAGAAAAACAAATATACCACAATAACCTTATTCCAAAAATCAATAAATTGCACAATCAATAAATATCAAATGACATTAAACGACTACGCGCGTTTCGTGGCTATATTTAAAATAAATTCGATTCGATCTAAAAATATAGTCATTCTTCAGGTCTAAAATAAATCATAAGAATAAAAAAAAAAAAAAAAATCTATGTACGTATCTAATCTTATAATAAAATATCAAATAAATATAGAATAATACTTTTTAACAATAAATAATCGAAAAATATTTAACAACATTACTTAAAATAAAATCATAACTTATCTTATCGAAGAATTTCTGTTAAACTAAAATTTCAAACGTAATACGAAGAACTTAGCGTTTATAAGAAACATATCACGTGAAAATATGGCATAAATATAAAAATTGTAGAATAAATAGATAGAACATGTATTTAAACTGGAAAATGACAAAATGTATTATAGCTGTGAGAATAAGAAAAAAATAACTGTAGTATATCATTTACTGGAAAATTATAAAGTCTAAATAATCTAAAACTAAAATACGTACATTCATAAGTTAAGCTAAATTTCTATGATTAATCTATTTTCATTAATTAATTTATTTATTTAAAAAAATCTTCTTAGTTTAATCTTATTCTAAATATGTAATATACCCAATATAATCGCGTGCTAATATACACATTTAACTACTACAAATTATATCTACAACAATTAGTATCATTAAATAGGGTTTATATATATATATATATATATACACACACAAATTAGGTAAACTTATTATATAAGTAATTTAACTTATGTCTACGTTTAATTTTACGTTCATCTAGGGAATGAATTTTTTTATTTATTATTAGTTAATACTGTCTCCTTAAATTCATTAGTGCATAATAAACAAAAATTACTACCTATTCGTTAAGATATTGCCTTACAAACTATCTCCCAATTTAAATTGTACTTAATATTTTTAGATTTTAGTTTCCATATATATTTACTAAGGCCAATAGAATTAATTAAACTTCTATTCTTAAAAGACGTCATGTGTTGATCCACCCGTAATTTAATTTTATTAGAAGTCGACCCTATGTAAATAGTATTTAAATTATGACCATTCCTATTATTATCATTCTATATTTAAGAGATGAGGAATTATGTACATTATTTGGATCATTTACATTATTTACATTGCATCTGTCCATGGACAGATGCAATGTCACTTCGAAACCATGGCCAGCAGTGAGGTGTGCAACAAGTGTTCTGACTACGTCCGCACGCCTATGTTCTTCAAAAAACTGCTGACTGAGTGTACAGTCTGTTCCAGTTTCCTACTGTTTCTTCTACGCGGCTGAATATCTCTTTCGGCGCTGGAACATCAACCATTCGTAGCAGACTTCCATTGGTATTTCCATTCGTTTTTCAGTATGTCTCGACTTTAATCGGCTTAAGTGTCTCTTATGTTTCCAACATTGTCCTTTAATTACATACATCACGTTTCCTAATCTTTTAGTTACAAAACCGCTAGCCCAATTTCCTTTACCGTTTTTGTAAGTTTTAAAATGAACTTTATCGCCTACTTCAAAATGTTTTGTTGCATTTTCTGTATTTCTTTGAAATATACTTTTTCCTGGCAATAGTTTATCGAAGATCGATTTTTTTCGTGCGAAAATTAACTCTGGCAGAGACTTTCCTGAAATGATATTCGGACTGGGCGTTACTCTACATACCCTCATGAATTTCGTTAGCACTTCGTCATTACCCACGTCATTCCTTGCCGTTTTTTATGCTAGCTTGAAAATATCAACAAATCTTTCTACCTGCCCATCTGACCGCGGGTGGTAGGGCATGCATTTTGAGGAAATTTTTGAATTTATGACCCGTAAATTGTGTTCCATTATCTGACACTAACGTGTCTGGAACATCTTATAGGGCAAATAATTCATATAGGTACTTTATTGTTGTCTTTGTGGTTGGTATATTGCACCTGCATACCTCTGGCCATTTTGTACTGCTGTCAATAACGATTAGATAGTATGCGTCGTTCACCGGTCCAGCGTAGTCTATATGTATCCTGGACAACGGAGTATCCGTCTCAGGCCACGATTGGTAGTTCACCAGTAGGTGGCGAGCTGGCAGAATCGTTAGCACGCCGGGCGAAATGCTTAGCGGTATTTCGTCTGTGTGACACCGGTTGAAATGCTTAGCGGTGTAACGGCTCCGTGAGTTTGTATCTATTAGTAATTATTTGAGTACGTTTCTATTGACTGTTCTTGTGTTATTTCCTGTTATAATTATTTGTGTGATAGTCTTCGTTCGAAAACTATCGTGTGTTCTCCCCTGTAGGGGAGACATTAATCGCTGGCAAGATGCCGATTAGTGTATCTCCGTCTGGCGAAGAGTCAACCGATGGAAAAAATATTGAAAGTTTATTGTTTGGAGATGTTTCAGATTCTTCTGAAGGTGGATCGCCAAAACCAACGAATTCTACTGTGAAAAGCCTCCAAACAAAAGTAAAGCAAAAAAGAAGTTTTGCGTCGGCGGCTGGCGGTTTCCACCTCCAGCTGTCGAGAAACAAAAGCAACCTACGAATGTACAAAGACATGATTACAATTCAAGACGGTGTTGTCAAGATTCAACCCCCAGAGGATTATTTATTGTCGGAAAAAAAGAAAACCATCATATACAATACATACTGTAAAAACGAAAGAATTGAGCGAGTAAGCGAGGAGAGAGTGGAAAAATGTTTGAAATCCATCTGGCAGGATATCATATATCTGACCAGAGGTAAAAAATTTGGTACCATCGAGGTACAACTAAAAAATATTGAAACGGCACAGATGCACTCGATAAATTCATTGGAAACAGAAGATTTAATTCTAATACCAATATACATGGGTATGAGGACTGCCAACATACGAATAACAAAGGTCCCTCCTAAAGTCGACCCTATGTGGTTGATGGCGGCGGTCCTGGCAAAGAAGGTAGATGAAGTGAATATACTTCAGGCTATCGTCACCGAAAAAACATATTGGATCGGCCACACGGTCCACTTATTAATTCAAGGAGAACAGGCTGTAATTGAACAATTTCCAGAAAAAATAGAAGTTGGGGAGGAGTTGTTCCTCAACGTTTTTGTCGAGGGGCGTAAACCCCGATGTTTTCAGTGCGGTCAGATAGGCCATATAAAAAAATACTGTAAGGAAGGCGAGGAGGAATCTGAAGGTGAGGAGGAAGAGAATGATAAAGAAACCGAAGGAAAGAAAATTACCAGTAAAAGAAAAATAGAAAATGCGAACCAAGTAAAACAAATAGAACAACGACCAACTAAAACAGCAAAAAGAAACCGACCACAAATAACAAGGAAAGAAGTGGAGGACAGAGGGATAGTAGCACTTCACAGCAAAAATGTTGATTTAATGAGAGAATTAAAAGCAAAAAAATCAGCCACCAGAATAGCAGAACTGTCTGAAAAATTTCAAAATTATGAACTATACGAAATGGATTCAAAGACTCATAAGATTTTATTAAATACATACAGAACATCTGTATCGGCAATGAGACTGGAATTTAATCAGTCCATTATTCAAGACTTGCCACCTCCGACCCTATGTCAAGAAAAGGTGAAGAGTTCCTCTCCACCGGACAAGCCCTGATTAACACGTAAGACATGTCTGTTCACATTGGTTGTTTAAATGTTCGTGGCCTGTTGTCTAGCTGAAAGCAAGGACCCTTCCTAAATGACATCAGGTCAAGAAAATTGGAAGTGAGTGTTGCAACGGAAACCGAGTAAAGAGGCCAAGAGATCTGTCCCCCCTCCTGAACGGCTACTAGAAATACGTTTCTCCGAGTCGGGCGGGAGGTGTTGGTCCTACTAAAAAGAAACCGGTTAACCGAGAAAAAGTTGTTTTTTTCTGATCCAGAAGGCAGGCTGGTCGTTCTTGACCTGACATTCAGTTGTGGCAAGATAATTAGGCTAGTTGCTATTTATGCACCCAATATTATGGGCCCGCAAAGTGAATATTTTCGTGACCTGGGCAAGTCCATGGCCACGTCGCATTCGCTAGTATTGTTAGGAGACTTTAACACAATATGTGAGGCACACACAGATTGTGTTGGCTCTAACACGAACAGAAAATGTAACCCAGGCTTACGGGATCTGCTAAGTCACTTTCAGCTAGCAGACCCATATAGGTTGGAACACCCGAACACTACACAGTGGACGTGGTCAAATAGTGACGGGTCTACCAGAACATATCTAGATAGGATGTTAATTAGAGAAACAGATAAGTCTATAGCTAAGTGTCCACAGTTTTTTCCAGTCAGCTACAGTGACCACAAGATGGTTACCTGTAAACTGATAATAGACAAGTTACATAGTCAGGGATCTGGCTACTGGAAACCCAATACGTCCCTTTTGGCGATTGAGGAATACAGAAAGCGGATCAAGATGTTAATTCAGAGGGCATTGACAGGTACCATCATTAATAACAAATGGTGGTACGCCCTAAAAAGAGCCATCAAATATGAGTCTATTAGGTTTAGCATAAGTTTAGCTAAGAAGGGACGTAGAATAGGAGATGGTATAGTTAAGGAACTAGAAGAAGCCTGGAGGACTGGCAATGCGAACCAAGTGAAGGTGAAAAGAATGGAGATAAACCAGCATCTTGAAGCCCAACACATGGGAAGTATTGCCAGTGCTAAGTTACGTGCGATGGGAAGTGAAGAAATCAAGGCCGCTGGATGGGCCCGAGTGGTGGAAGGTCGGCAAGGAAATAGTTCCACGATACGGTCTTTGACGAACCATAATGGCGTCTTGATAAACGAACCCGAGAAAATGTGTGAGGCCTTTCTGAAGTTCTTCGCCCAGCTGTTCGGGGGTGACGGCGGTCCTGATGGTGGGAGAGCCCTCGAGGACTTTCTTGCCGGTCTGCCGTGTCTCTCGGGGTCGGATGCGGAGTCTTGCGAAGGGCCAATCACGCATGGGGAGGTGAAGGAGGCTTTGACCGACTGTTAAGCGGGTAGGTCACCGGGACTTGATGGTCTTCCGTATGAGCTGTATAAAAGTATGCCAGACTTGTTCGGGCATCTACTGGCTGACGTTTATGCGAACTGGCAACAGAATGGGTTTATCCCCAGATCCGTGCGCCGGGGAGTAGTGACGTTGGTCAGAAAGGACCCGGACAAGGGGGACGTTATAGAGGATTTCAGGCCCATCACTCTGTTAAACGCAGAAGTGAAGATTTTGGCCAAGGTCTTAGCGAAAAGGTTGGCGCGTGTCGCGGATGGTATAGTCGGGGAGGCACAAACATGTGCCATCCCAGGCAGAACCACTCAGGATACCCTCCATCTTATCCGCTATACCATAGAGAGGGTTGGTAATACATCTGGCAAAGGTGGAGCACTGGTACATTTGGACCAGTCTAAAGCTTTTGATAGGGTTGACCATCGATACCTGGCGACTGTGCTTGCGCAGTTCGGCTTGGGCCTTGGCTTCCTCAGGTGGTTTATTGCTTTGTACCACAACATTGACTCGATAGTTCGGGTGAACGATTTCCTTTCGAATCCGTTGTGTATCAGACGCTCGGTTCGTCAATCTTGTCCGCTCTCAACCGCTTTTGTATGTGGTAGCTCTCGAGCCACTACTGCGGAGGTTGAGTGGCATTCCGGGAGAACCAGGTCTAGAGGAGTTTGTGACGGCTTACGCGGATGATATTACTATCAGCGTAACCTCAGTAGCACGCCTACATGAAGTGGGTAAAACTACTGAGGCTTACAAGGAGGTGGCAGGAGCAAAGATTAACCGGGAAAAGTCGGTCGGCTTACAACTCGGCACCTGGGTTGGCAAGTCGATGCCTTCAGACAGCGCTGTTGGGCGCTGGACGGAGGGACCGGTTAAGTTGCTGGGAGTTTGGTTTGGTCCAGGCCTCCAGATACAGAAGCACTGGACGGAGGTATTGAGCAGGGTGGCTGAAGTAGTCAAGACCTGTTCTTGGCGGTGGCTATCCCTGAAAGGGAGGGCGGAGGTGGCCAATGTGTTTATCGCATCGGTCATTACCTACCGCCTAACCATCGCGCCTTGTCCGGATTCGTGGTTGATCAGGTTGGAGAGACAGCTCTTTCGTTTTTTGTGGAAGTGCAGGTCGCCACTTGTGAAACGCTCTGTCTGCTGTCAAAAGCCTTTAAAGGGAGGTTTAGGGATGCCTTGGTTAATGATGCGCAGGCATGCGTTGAGATTGAGGCACCTCTGGATTCTCCTGGATAGTGAACGGGTGTGGTCTCCGCTGGCCAGACAAATGTTCCCCGAGTTCAAAAGTTTCTTCGAGCAGGGAGCCTGGTGTTCTCGTAGACCGAGGTCGAATGAATGGCATAAAGAGTGTCGTAAGGCCCTCTTGCTTTTCCGGCGCTCGGGCAACGCCAGCGGTGGGGGTTCCACACGGATTTTATATAGTGGCTTGGTAGAGTCTGAATGCGACGATGGCCTGGGGGCGACTCTAGGTCTCGGGTTTATTCAACTGGACAGCCTGTTTCACCGTACATTCGGCTAGAGAACGTTGGACAACTTCCAAAAGTCCTTAACCTGGCAATGCTACAGAGGTGCCTTGCTCGTTTGGGATAAGCTTGCAAGACACGGTAAGCGTCAGTCGCCGACCTGTCCAAGATGCGGGGGAGACAGGGAAACCGTCCCTTATGCTATTGTTCAGTGTCCGGAGATATCTGAAATGTGGGCTTATGCTGAACACCTGTTGTCCGGCGAAGGAAGAGTACAGCTGCCGACTGAGTCAATTATAAAAATTGACCCACCGGGAGTTTTAACAAACGAAGGTAAGAATTGTTTTTTCACGGTTGTAGTAATAGCGAAAGAGGTAGTATGGAAGACGAGGATAAAAGGAATTAAGACAGACAACTTTATCTCTGGCCACAATTTACGTTCATTTTTTACTTTTCATTTGAAAAGGAAAGTGTGGCTGGAGAGGAGATGTTTGTCGGAGTGTACGTTCCAAAAAAGATGGAGGCATGTTGCACGAGTGTTGTGGGTGCAAGGAACCGTGTGAATAGTCAGAAAAAAAAAGAAAAAAATAGAAAGGTGCCAGCGATAGATCGGGGCTTGTGGGGCCGGAGCGTGGCCTGATCATCGCTTCATTTGTGTTGTCTAAAGTACTGTTAATATCATTCGATTTTTTATATTTTATAAAATCTTTAAAGTCATATTTAATGTAAACCATTCGCATTACTGATCTCGATCAGTTGTTTTGTACCATTCTATGTTTGGTCCCCTGTGGGCAATAAAGAAATTGGTATTTCGTCTGCCGCTACGTTCTGAGTTCAAATTCCACCGAGGTCGACTTTGCCTTTCATCCTTTCGGGGTCGATTAAATAAGTACCAGTTATGCACTGGGGTCGCTATAATCGACTTAATCCGTTTGTCTGTCCTTCTTTGTCCCCTCTGTATGTAGCCCCTTGCGGGCAGTAAAGAAATAAGTAGTGTGTTGGCTGCTAGCGCACAACCTCTGTATGAGTCTACAGAATTTTCAATGTCCTGGTCCATTATCGACCAATATACATAGCACCTTATTAAAGCTTTCATTCTCGGCATTCCCGAGTGTCCAAAGTGGAATATCTGCAATACTTGTTTCTGTAGTTCAGTTGCTACTTCCACTCTTTGCACGTATATTAAAACATCGTCGCATAGTGAAGAATTAGTCGAATTTGTATTTTTATTGTGCTTATTTTTCAAAAATTCTTTCATTCTTGTAATGTAATTGCCCTCTGCGGATTTCATTTTTATACCATGCGTTGTCACTGGCAGATCATGAATAACATTACACATAATACTTTTAATTTCATTTTCTGACGACTGCACCGTATCTGCTATCCGTTCCACATTCTTGGGAATTTGTCTCTATTGACAGTTCGCATGACCAATTTTCTTCGACGGAATATACTACATCTTACAATTGTAGTCTAAAAATATTCTACCCCAGCGTTGAAGTCGGTCCGCTGTATGGGTAGGCAATCCTTTTTTTGACCCCAAAATTGATAGTAATGTTCGATGGTCACTTTGTAGCAAAAAAGCGTCTACCGTGTAGACATTTGTGAATTTTTTTTTACCGCCAAAGAGTTACTGTCTTCATATTTCCATCTTTATACTTGTGTAGAAATAATGCTCCTATTTCATAATCCGAAGCATCCAAAGCTACGACAATGTCCATATCAGGATAGAAATGCGCTAGTGACAAATCAGAAATTAGTATTCTTTTTATATATATTTACATACACACACGCTCACATACATGTTCATGAGTATGTGTAAATACACAAAGTAAATCAGTGTCATAACATTGCCTCCGTCTTTCTTTAACTATTCATGAATTCTTAATGAGGAGTTTTAATAATACCAAAGTATATGTTTTATTAGGAAGTTGTGTACTAATGATTGCACAATTGCAGTAGATTGAATGTTTAATATATATGAACCTTTGACGTATGTGTCTCTGTGTGTGTTTGTGTATGTATTGGTATGTGCCTACATACATACATGCATACATATACACATACATAAGTATGTACATACATACATGCGTATGTGTGCATATATATATATATATATATATATATATATATATATAAATATATACACACATATATACATACATACACAACTGAATACATGCACACATGCACAACTGAATACACACACTCGTGCACATTTATATACGGGTGTACTGTGCGCGTCTCTTCATGTATGCAAAAAGGAAAGGCATAGGGGTGTAAATATATTCGCTTCGTTATGTACAATGAGTTGGGTATAATTGCAGATGCAGGTGAACGTTTGAATCAATCAATATCACACACACACACACACACACACACAAACACACGCGCGCGCGCATATATATATGTATACATAAAAAACATAACCCCTTATACAATCAGATAACTACCCACGAATGGTGAAGACGCATGCAAATACAAACGCACAAAGCATATTGCCCATCCGTACATACACAGTCAAACATATATACATTGTGTGCGAATATTCCGTATGTGTTTCTGTGCATGCCTTAGTATATGAGTACTTATATGTTTCAAACCTATTTTTGTGCGTGAATAAATGTGTGATTTAAGTTAAATACTCTTTTCAATTTCTAAAAATGTATATATGTTTATATAGCTTTATGAATGCTCGGGTTTCTAGGTTTAGTTCCACTGCATGGCTCCTTTGCAGATGTCTTCTAGTACATGCCCGGGTCGACTAAATCGTTTTGATTGGATTTAGCTGTCGGAAATTGAACGAAGCCCGTCGTTTATATAAACACACAGACACATGCGTATATACTTGTGTGTATATGTATACATATATGCATATCTGTGTGCGTGGGTGCATGTGTGTCTGCGCGCATGTGTGCGCATGTCTTTATGCTGTATTTGTCCACGTCTACCACTTGACAGCCTGTGTTGTCTGTTTACGTCCTCGTAATGCAGCGATTCACATAAGGACGAAGTACGAGGTTCAAAAATTATGTGCATGTTTGTAGTCTAATATAATTAAACAATAAGAGGTATGTGTGTGTGTGTGTGTGTGTGTGTGTGTGTGTAAGTAGAAGAATATATGCACACACAAAAATAGATAAAGGGAGTGTGAGAGAGTGCCATCGGGAGAAGGAGGGAAAGAAAACGTATGTATACTAAAAAGAAATATGCGTATATATACGCATGTGTATACATATATGAATATGTAAGAAAAATATACGTTTGTAAATTTGAATGCAACACTCACACACACACACATTTATATGTGTATGTATACATGTGTGTGTATGTATGTAAATATATATATATGTATATATGTATGTACATATATATGTGTATACATATATGTATGTACATATATATGTGTATACATATATGTATATATATATATATATATATATATATATATATATATATATATATATATATATATATATATATATATATATATATATATATATATACACATGTGCGTGGTGTGCGTGTGTGTATATCTGTATATCAATTTGTCTATTTGTATATTTGTGTGAATGTATTTACAACTTTTCTCCAGGCTATAACGGGCTTGCATTCTGCCCATCCTCTACGCGGCTTAAATGAATAAAAAGGATCCATTCAAACAAATCTCTGGTCACGCAAAGAGATGTCACAAGGTCGAAATACTGGCTGCTTCAATGATAAAATGATTTGGCACTGTACTTTTTGCTTTTAGCATATCAGTCACCCTCAGGCCTCGGTTTAGTAGAAAGAAAATAAATTAAAAATAATAAATTTAAAAAATATATCACTAATCATCACAAAGGTTGTAGAAACAAAATAGATTTCATTGAGACCTTAATCAAACCATTAAGAACACTGGTGTGTAAAGTGGTGCAAAGTGAGTAAGTGTGTGATTGTGTGTGCGTGTGAGTATGTGTGAATGTGCGCACATATATATACACACATACACACTCATATATGCATATGTATATACTAAATATATATATATATATATATATATATATATTTTCTTTTGGATTTACAATTTATTCCTTCACCGCAACCACTAGCTGGAATACACAGGTGCTTACAATTCTCAAGTATTACCTCTAATTTTCAATTTACCTATATATATATAAATGAGAAAAAATGCTAAATATAAATTAACGGAAATAAATTAATCAGAAAGTAGTAAACTCCGTATACATCCATCTTGAACCAAAGACTTGTCTCAACTTTTAGGAAAATAAGTTTACATTCAAATATTGTAATGTCAGAAAATGATAAACTTTAAAAATTACTTGTCACTTATGTCTGTTAACGATCCTTTGGAAAAGAAGTCAGTTATCTTGAATCCCTTATTTTCATATTGATTAACTATATTATTGTTAGGTGTATATTTATTTTTTCACTGTATCCGCTCTGGCTAATAATGCATTGTAATACTCAACGTGTGAATTAATTATTGCTTTATTCGCAGAAAGCCTGGATATTCTATTTGGCACACTTTTCATTATACCGTTTAAGATGGGTTCGATCTTATATTAACATACCTTAGATTTTCGTTGGGTCTGGGGTATGGTTCGTATATGCCAGTATTTAGATTGAATGGTATATTTAGAAAATTCACTACTTCAAAATTGTTTTCTGTTGTTATAGACAGTCCACTGAATCACTTTGGAACATGTGCAAAAGACAATGCACATCACTCGCTGACCTAATATGGAACCTCAAAAAAAGAAGATATATCATACAGTACGATGTGGACAGTGATATGAAATGCGTACACGTACAATGCATACTCAAAAATGTGTAACCTTTACATGGAAGAAACACTATACATAATATTATACAATGATAGCATCATTATCAAGCACTCTCAAATTGTTCTAACGTGTATCTACAAATTTAAAAGCTCGTTTTTCGAATTTCAAAGGAGCTTGTGTTATCTAATTTTATATCAATCATTTATTTACTTATATATGCATTTATTGAGGACATTTTTATTATCATTATTAATATCATTAAACTGCTGTTTATTTATATTATGTAATTTCATAATTATTTGTATGTGTGTAAAAGTGAAACAACTATTGGACATAGGCATTTACCATGACGTACATTTACCATGTATGTGTAGCTGCAAACCCAGTTATAGAATGAGTTTTGCATGCATTTCTATATTAGCATTATTATACGTGAGTGAACATATCACGTTATATATAATCATGAAGGTCGCAACGAACAAACCTAATAAGGTTACCCCTATCCTCACATTTCTTTTTCGAGTATAATGTCAAAAATCTAAATGAATGGATATAAATAAGGGATAGATATAATTGTATGTGCGTGTTTAGAGGCTTGTAAGTAGAGTAGCATGAAAAGATACACATTCATGAGAGTGAAAATTGTGAGTATATATTTAGATAGATATACGTATATACATAAAAATAGACATTAGTTTTGAGTAAATGTATATGTCCGTATATATAAGGATGCGTTCAAGTATAGTTTGTTTAATTGTCTCTCTTAACTACTAGTTTGCAACCGGGATAAAGACCGCGATGGTAATATTATAGAGCTAAAATTAAATCTGTAAACTGACAGGATTTGGTATCCTGGTGTACTAAGGAAGTGGTCACATGCCACTGATTTTCTTTCAAGTGGAACGATAACAGACACGAGAGACAATACTTAAAGTTTATCATTTTATGACATCATATTTGAATAAAAAATTATATTCCCAAAACTTGAGACAAACTTGTAATTAAGGATAGAATGAATACGGGGTTTATTTTTAGCATTTTAACTTTCCACTTTCGACTAAAATATGATAACACATCAACCAAGAGTTGAAGTAGAAGTAGTTGATTGATCATATCAAACTCCTTGATTTTTACGCTCGTATAAGAAAATAATTGATTTTTTATTTGTGTGTGTGTGTGTTTGTGTGCGTGCGTGCGTGCGTGCGTGCGTGCGCGTGTGTGTGTGTGTGTGTGTGTGTGTGTGTGTGTGTGTGTGTGTGTGTGTGTGTGTTGCATTTAAAGAGCAGTGAATCCTTTTACCAAAATGTTCAACACCAAGATTATTTTGTTTCAATCAGTTCATCACGTCATTTCTATCCGGAGATACCACCGCCGCCATATGTGAATTATATTTCACATTTATATAAATCCTCCTCCAATTTTTAAACAACCCTTCTATAAGAAGCTCACTTTCCCTACTCTCTCCTGTGAACTATACATATATTCAGAGTCTGATGAAAGCGACTAACAAATTTCGAATCCACTTTAAAATTTTTCTTTTAAATAAGTTTTGTATATATACCGATATACATGCTCATACACACACACACACACACGCACACACACACGCACACACACACACACACGCACACACACACACACACAGAGACACACGCACACACAAATACATATACTGCAAATGCTCCAGTATGTGGGCCAATATTTCATTTACCAGAACAATCATCATATGAGACGAACAGATTTTAAAAGAACGCTACCGCTATTTATAGCAGTGTGAGTTAGCGTGAATGTCCAATAGAATTCTTGAAATGCTAGTCATTAAAAGTTATTTATAAGTGCAATTTCGATTATTTATTTCTCGGTCAACCGCATATTTATGTCATCGGCTTATGAAAAAACGATAGTTTCATCTTACTAAAAGTTTCAAGCTAACTTGTACTAATATAAATGGCGTGCATAAAGTGTTCCTTTCTCTCCAATGAAGATCGTAGTAGCACGTGAAACATTACGCCTAATATCTAGAGAGAATTTAATAGATATTTGATTTTAATCTAATATGGATTGTGTGGTTCCTCAGCATCTTTAAATGTATAACTCTATACAAACACGCAAACGCGTAACAAACGCGTATATATGTATTCGAGGAAAGTATAAATACTTACAAACACACACCACACACACACACAAACTTACACTTACAAACACTCAACCACACTTATATATATTGTATTAATATCATATATATAGAATATTATATATCTATATATAATATCTATGTTTATATTTATAAATATTAATGCATATGGATGTTTGTCATATACATAAACATATGCACATACACAAATACACTTATATATATATATATATATATATATATATATATATATATATATATATATATATATATATATATATATATATATATATATACATCCGCGCACACACCACCATACACACATATTTCAAATTCTTTTAATAATAATACCATTCATAAAATTAGAACTTTATGAAGAATTTGAATATATTTACATTTTCTACAGGCAACAAATTCAAAGAGATTGATAGAAGGTAGTCGGTTAGACAAATTCCGACGCCTACTTTAAAGGTTTCTCCGTGACAAAATATTACTATCTCGCTCTCTCATACCCACACATGCCTTATCTATATATGTATGTATGTTTATACATATAAATGTATTTACACACACACACACACAAACGCACGAACACACACGCACACATATATATATATGTGTGCGTACATATATATACACGCATATATATATATATATATATATATATATATATATATATATAGACTTATATATTTATATATATATATGCCTATGTATGTGTGCATGTGTGCGTATGTATATATATATATATATATATATATATTTATATATATATATATATATATATATATATATACGCACATGTGGAGGCGCAATGGCCCAGTGGCTAGAGCAGTGGACTCGCGGTCATAAGATCGCGGTATCGATTCCCGGACCTAAGGCTCCACGAGGCTCCGGCAGGGAGTGGTGACGTACTCTGCTGTACTCTTTCACCACAACTTTCTTTCACTCTTTCTTCCTGTTTCTCTTGTACCTGTAATTCAAAGGACCAGCCTTATCACACTTTGTGTCACGCTGAATCTCTCCGAGAACTACGTTAAAGGTACAAGTATCTGTGGAGTGCTCGGTCACATGCACATTAAATTCACGAGTAGGCTGTTCAGTTGATTGGATCAACTGGAACCCTCGTCGTCGCAACCGACGGAGTGTCGTAGTAGTATATAAATGCCCGCATACACACGCACATATATGTACATACACACATTTACATTTGTATTTATGTATATACATCCGCCCAAACTGACACGCTTATACATAGTAAATTTTGTTTCATACCCCTAATTATATTTATTTCAAAATTTACTTTTCTATGTTCATTCATGTTTCAAGATTCATTCATGTTTTGCATAAAGCAGTTTTAGTGAGGCTTGATTCTTGATTTTGCAAGAAGGGGTCTTTGAAAAGATGTTCTGGTTGGTAAATCCTCAACATCTGTTTTCATTGATTTACACTTTTTTTTATACCTGCTATAATTTCGTGTAGAACTATAATAAGTATATTTCTATTCGTAAGCATCGAATACTTAATATTTTAGAATTATGTCGAATTCAGTATTGCATGGTGGCTTTATCAACAAATATTTTTTCTACCTAGTTATGTCATATGTTTTATTCTGTATAAAATTTGTCTTTCTCTTTCCCATCTAACAGTTTCAGAAAATCTTAACATATATAGCTTTATAGTTATATTTGTGGGCATAGTAGACTATATTCTAATTGAAATGTTTCATTTATTCAACTGTGTAAAACATATATAATGTGTATACAAATGTGGAAATGCATTAGCTGTAATACATATACAAATATACATTTCGATATGTACATGCATATATGATACATACATACATACATGCATACATACCAATATATAAATATGTATCCATATATGTATATATATATATATATATATATATATATATATATATATATATATATATATATATATAATTATATGCATATATCCATGCATGTGTATATATACACATATATACAATATTAAATATATAACATATAGGCATGTACGCATAGGTATGTATATTTGTGTAAGTATATTTCTTACAGTTGGTGCCTTTCCACACATGTATACACATTAAACAAATGTACTATACTATATGTGCATGCATATATTATATATATATATATATATATATATATATATATATATATATATATATATATATATATACATATCTAGATATGTATGCATAATCATGAATGCATATATCTGTATATATATATGTACACCAAATACCGCAAATATATGTGCGTATGTATGTATGTATGTATGTATGTATGTATGTATGTATGTATGTATGTATGTATGTATACAAGTGCACTCACACATGTGCTACACATTTTAAGCATTGAGTTTACTTTTACCTCTTCACCAAAAGCAAAGAAGCTACAATGCTCGATATTTCTATATATTTCTTTTCTCGTTGCCAGTGAGTAAATTTTACAGTCTGCAGTAGTTTTCGACTTACTCATGTAATAAACAACTCGGAAAGGCACTGAAGCTAATCTCATATTAATTTCAGGATGGACAATGACGTTGACAGAATTCTTGATGACTACTATTTAAAGGA
>NC_142944.1:54816095-54853595 GCF_046866305.1 Octopus bimaculoides
GAGAACTAGACGAAAGCCAGCCGTACAAATATTTAGGAGTCAATGAACTAGATAGGATACAACATACACAAATGAAAGAAAAAATAAAGAAAGCGTACTATAGACGTGTTAGATCAATACTAAAAACAGAGCTCAATGCTAAAAACAAGATAATAAGTATTAACACTTTAGCCGTCCCAGTTATAAGTTACAACTACAATATCCTTAACTGGACACTAAACGAACAATCTAAAATAGACAGGAAAACTAGAAAAATAATGACAGGATCTAGGATGTACCACCCAAAATCTGACATAAAAAGGCTATATATACAACGTACAGAAGGTGGTAGGGGTCTTATACAGCTGGAAAACTATTATAAAATAACCACCATAGGACTGCAAAAATACCTACTTCAGAAGCAAGGAAAACTAATACAAATAGCCACAAAACACGAGCAAAACAAAAAGCTGTTTTCAGTATTTAAGGAAGCTGACAAATACAAACAAGAAATCATACTACCTAACAAATACGAAGACGAAGAAGAAGAAACAACAAAAGCTATAAAACAAATAAAATCCAAACTAAAACTAGAGCAGCAACGGACCATGATAAAATGATGGCAAGAAAAGCACCTATATGATAAATACTGGGCTAAACTAAATGCAAAAAAATAGACAGAGAAAAATCCCAGCAATGGTTGAGAAGCTCAGGACTCAAAGCAGAGACTGAAGGATTTTTAATTGCTGCACAAGACCAAAGCCTCCCCACCAGAAATTACCAAAAACATATAATGAAAAGAAACATAACAAGTAACTGCAGAATATGTGGCGATGGACAAGAAACAATAAATCATATTATCTCTGGCTGCCCAGTCCTGGCTAAGAAGGAATATATTCACAGACACGACAGAGCTGGGACCTATATACACTGGAAGCTATGCCAACACTATGGAATAACAACAGAAAAAAGATGGTATAAACACACGCCAGAAAATGTCACAGAAAACGAGAAAGCAACCATACTCTGGAATATGCCAATGCACACAGGTAGAGAAATTAAGACAAATAGACCAGATATAGTTGTCAAAGATCATGAAGAAAAAAATGCTTTCTAATTCGTGTATCAATACCAGCGTATGACAACGTTTCCCTAAAAGAAATGGAGAGACTTTCAAAATACAAAGACCTGGGAACAGAGGTAACTCGAATGTGGAATCTAAAAACAGAAACAATTCCTATTATAGTAGGTGCCTTAGGTATAATAAAAAAATATTCAGACACATACCAGGACTTACAAATATATATAACATACAGAAAATTGCACTACTGGGCACTGCACACATCCTACGCAAAACACTTACAATACAGTAACCATAAGAGCATCACAGCAAACCACAGCACATACCCAAGGCACACAGAGCTGCGCTCGGTAGTGAAGTGAAAGCACTTTATAAAAATAAAACTACTGATCAATAATAATAATAATAATAGATGCCCTGATGCAATACCAGGCAATGGATCTCTTGGTTTCTAATCTTAACTGTTTCGAAGTGTTATCATGTACATTGTTGTGTCTCGGTATAAAAGATGGGCTATAGCAAATAATCTGCTCAATACCACAGATTTGCTTGTCACTTGTTCGACATTAACCAGTTGAGCATGTCCCTTGGTGGGTGATGATATGTGCATCTCTGATCATGAGTAGAAGTAGTGGGGGAGCATCATAGCCATGTGTTGAGAGGAATTCTTTGGGGTTTGGATAATTCACCTTTGGGAACATGGGTGTTTTGCTCAACATCCTTAAACAACCCTTATTCAGGGACCTTTTGAGTGGGATGGGCTACTCGACTTGAAGAAAATTCTAACTGGGCCCCACCTGCGAGGTCATGCACTGTTTATCTTGATATGAGATCACCATGTCGCGCACATATGGTTGTGATGCATGTGCCTGGTGTACCTTTATCAGACGGGTAGTCATGATGGGTATAATGGGCTTCGTATATTTTACCCCAGTGTCACTTTGATGGCATGCACTGCTCTCTCACTCAATAATAATAGAAGGCATCGTCGAAAATAAAAATGCAAAGATCCTACAGGATTTTATGATTCAGTGCGACCATGGTCCCCGTGGAACCTTTGGTCCCCGTGTAATGAAGTTCGCACTTTAGTATTGAAGGAGAATTTCAGTACTTTATTCCATTGGTGTGAAAACGTAATGCATGCTTTTATTTTATCAGATCTTGTTCTTCTCAGAATGACTGGTAACGTCTATCTGAAATCTCATCATAAAACTAATGTCATTCCTCCCATAGATTGATTGTTGCCTCTGATGTCCGGCTTCCTATTCTCTATCTCATGGTCGCACTGAATCATAATTGAGAAAGAAAACAAATTATACTGTATCATAGATATAGCATGCCCAGCTGACAACAAGGTATGCGATAAGGAAGAAAGAAAAGTCGAGACATATGACAGGTTAGCTCGGGAAGATAAGCAGTTGTATGTGACTGACTACAAATACGTAGAGCTGAACACGGCGTGAAAAAGAAAACAAATAAATAATTTTTATGGAAATTAACGAAGTGTGCGGGTTCCATCAAAACAATGCCCATATTTTTTGGACGGTCCATGTTGAATTGGAAAATTTTAACGTGATATTTGTGTAATAAAGAAATTAAACCTGGTGTGTGTGTGTGTGTGTGTGTGTGTGTGTGTGTGTGTGTGTGTGTGTGTGTGTGTGTGTGTGTGAGAGAGAGAGAGAGAGAAAGGGAGATAGACATGGAATGAAAAAAATCGTATAAATAAAAGCCCATTGAAAACTATCTTGTATCGAATATTTAAATTTGTGAACTTAGTAAATATTTCTTTGAGTAATTTATCGTAGTTGTTTGCAAATTGCGAATTAAAACTTGAAATGAGAACATTAAAATTAGACAGGGACAGATTTCGCTGTTTTTACGTCAATACCGGAAGCTGAGATTGAGAAACCTTTTTAAAGAAGTGAATCATAAATATAAAGCAAGTTTTTTTTTTGTTTTTAATAAAAAAAAATCAAATGAGGAGCCTATTATTTGTCCGAGATAAATTATTCATGCATCACAAGAATGGAAGTAGTTATTGAAGCCATATTCGCCTGAAAAGTGAATATACACACATCTTTATTTCATATATTATTATTATTATTATTATTATTATTATTATTATTATTATTATTATTATTATTATTGTTGTTGTTGTTGTTGTTGTTGCTGTTGTTGTTGTTGTTGTTGTTGCTGTTGTTGTTACCATTTTCATTAGCATCTTCTTTCAATTCTCTTTCCATTTCTTTCCGAGTGTCTGCCTGATATCCAAGGCAGAGAAACGTACTGTATACATTGGTATGCCATTAAAACAAGCACACCAGAGTGTTCATTTACAGAGTCGGAAGACAGAGAGAAAAAAGAAAAAAAAACCAGGCAAGTTAACAAATAAAATAAAGGGTGAAAAAGGATATAAAATTTACAGCGGCAATGCTCTTCTCAATACGTGTGACGTACCAGTTAACATACTCTTTTGCACATCCCGCATAGATGGTAAGCCAAGGATCATTCTTAAATAATCTTCAGTTCCTTCTTTGATCATTCCAAGTGCTCCTGCAATCACTAGTATTGTAACCGTCTTGTGATGCCACGTCTTTTCGATTTCGATTACCGAATCTTTATATTTTCTGAGATTATCAAATTATTTTGCTGAGGTATTATGGTCACAGTGTATGCTCATGTTAATCAATAAACAGACTTTTTTGCTTATTATTATTGTAAAAGAACAATGTATATAATAGCACATGTGAGTGTTTAGAATGGCTACTATGTGCGGCACAATGCAAATATTTAGGTTGAAATACATGATCCCAAACCAATTCACTAGAACAACAAATATGCTATATTATTTATGAATGTCTTAGTTACTATTTAACAAAAAATATTAATACCATGTATGCCCTAAGCCTTCTAGAAAGGCTTAAGTCATACATAAAAGAACAAAATTTATTTTCTGGAAGATAAAAGAAAGAAATAATGAAAATGAATTAAACCATTGTTAACAACTATTCTACGTTGGTCCACATAGTCAAACCTCTTTCACTGCTCACATGTGTAGCTCGGTCACCTGCTTGAAAACACTGTTAACATTAACGTATCTCCGAGGTAAATTAAGGTTTCAATTATTTGTATGAGGCGGTCACCTTCCTGCTAAAGTTTATGGCCTCAAACATCTTATAAATAATAATAATAATAATAATAATAATAATAATAATAATAACAATAATAATAATAATAATAATAATAATAATAATAATAATAAGAAGAAGAAGAAGAAGAAGAAGAATGATAATAATAATAATAATGATAATAATAATAATAATAATAATAATAATAATAATAATAATAATAATAATAATAATAATAATAATAATAATAATAATGATGATGATAATAATAATAATAATAATAATAATAATAATAATAATAATAATAATAATAATAATAATAATAAACGGCAGCTCCCCATTATGTCGTATATGCCAACAAGAAAATGAGACCATCGATCATGTTGTCTCCATGTGCAGTCTGCTTGCGCCTACAGAGTATCTCAACAGGTATGATAGAGCTGCACAATATATTCACTGGGTAATATGCAAAAACCTGGACTTGCCCCATGATAAAAACTGGTGGGAACACAAACCACCCCCAGTACTTGAAAATGATCACATTGCACTCCTCTGGAACTTCACCATTCAAACTGACAGAAAGATAGACGCAAATAGGCCAGACATCATACTGAAAGACTTCAGACAAAAATCATGCCTCCTCATTGATATGACTGTCCCAATCGATATAAACGTATCTGTCAAGACCTACCAAAAACTGAGCAAATATAAAGATCTTGAAATAGAAATTAGCAAAATGTGGAATCTGAA
Source organism: Octopus bimaculoides (assembly GCF_046866305.1). Lineage (NCBI taxonomy): Eukaryota > Metazoa > Mollusca > Cephalopoda > Octopoda > Octopodidae > Octopus > Octopus bimaculoides. The sequence continues at coordinate 54,821,034 of NC_142944.1, forward strand.
GATGAAAACAATACCTATTGTCATAGGTGCCCTGGGAATGATAGCGAAAGGAGCTGATTACTACCTAGCTCAGATACCAGGAAACCCCAAAATGGCTGAAGTTCAAAAGATAGTGCTCATGGGAACTGCCCATATCCTACGTAAAATACTGTATATGTGATCTCAAATTTTAAAACAAACACATAATTTTCTTATGGTTTCTTAAACATTCAATAGAACAAAACTTGTTGTCTCTTGAGGTCTCTGGGTGAGACTCGGATCCAACTTGTACAAATGCAAAACAAAAGTCAAACATAAAATAATAATAATAATAATAATAATGATGATGATGATGATGATGATGATGATGATGATGATGATGATGATGATGATGATGATGATGATAATAATAATAATAATAATAATAATAATAATAATAATAATAATAATAATAATGATGATGATGATGAAAGCATATCCAAACAGTTGTTTTATAGGGAGCTTGCAGAGGGAAAACGCAATCGGTGTAAACCTAAAAAGAGTTTTAAGGACGGTATAAATACTACCATGAAGTCATTTGGAATGGATCTGAAGGCCATAGAAACCCTTGCTTCGGATCGAGCTGGAAGGCGAACAAAACTGTGGAGTGGAGTGAAAGCGTACGAGGAGGCCAGGATAATACGTGCAAGATTCAAAGGAGATTTGAAGAAGAATGTTGCAATCGCGAAGGTGAATCACAATAATCTTTTTGTATGCAGCTTGTGACAGACGATGCCGTTCTTTTACTGGGCTCACATCTCATTTGCAGAACCATGAAAAACAAACCTGCACCTACTATACAGTTATACAGACGGGATACGTCTGTATAACTGTGCACATCTTTCAATGCCGTTTATGCCATAAGGTCTGCAAATCTAACGGAAGCTTCAATAGATATTTTAAGATCCACAAATATCAGAACTTAACTGTAGCTCTTGGTTGTGCAAATCGGACATGCAATCTTTGTGAGTGTCCTTAAAAAGCCACACCAGGCGCCATGGTGGTTTTAAGGTGTAGGTACAAGAGGTGATCAGATTCTGCATAAAGAGTAGACAACCACCATATCTATATGCGTAGCACACACACACACACACACACACACACACACACACACACACACACGCACGCGCGCGCACGCGCACACACACACATACATACACAAATATTAGTTGTGTATATATATATATGTGTGTGTGCGTATGCTTAATATAATGTAACAAATGCATAGTTATATATGTGCAAACATATACACACATTCATGTTTTACCTATGTCGCAGATATATAAACAAGGCAGATACAGTCATTTCTCTGTAGATTGAAAAACAAAAACAACAGAATTATAAACAGCTTAAATCGAAGGCTGAACGTTATTGGATTCCCCTCAGAAAACCAATTTGATCAATTCCAAAGAAACAAGCATCTGATTAGTTTATGTAATGAAGAAACCCAGTAGCTTCAGAGACCTGTGACTGCTAATTTGCATATCGCATTTAACGATTTATTTAACATCAGGGGCCTTTCAACGAGAACCTAATTTCACACAGTGTACAGATATGAAGGTAGAATGAATTTAGCTCAACATTATTATTTGTTACAATTGTTTTGGGACCACTCCATTTCTAACGCCCTTAAGCATAAATGATTCTACGTGAAAAGTTGGTACAATTTCCTCGAATGATTATATTAATCAGACTAGCATCAAGTCGTTAAGTTAAGCCTACACTATATAGAGCATAGCACCTATAATATACAATGTATGTGTGTATGTATGTATGTCTGCATGTATGTATTATGTATGTCTGCATGTATATATATATATATATATATATATATATATATATATATATATATATATATATATATATATATATATATATATATATATATGTATGTATATATAAAGGATTCTCTCGTTGTGAACAACAAATGTGGGTTCAGTAATATAAAGCGGTAATCATGTTCTGTGGATACACATAGCATATGTCTTTTGAGGCTTGCTGGTGCCTTGCAAATTTTCTAGCAAATAGAACAAGCAAGTTGAAAACTCAGTTAGCTGGAGTGCTTGGGGATCATTTAATATGTGTTTTTTCTTCTTTTTTAGCAAGGCCTACGACAGGTATGGTTTTCATTTAGAAGAGCAGAGTGTTTCCAGCATGCCTTCTTGCTTGCATGATGTTAGTCCTGACGTTGGAGTCGATATTGCTAAAATTTTGAACTGAGGAAAAGCAAGACTAGCGCCAAGTCCTGCGTTCTCATGCTTTGTTTTTCCAGGAAGAAAAGGGACTGATGCATCGCTTCAGATTGTCTTTTAGTTTGTCTTTGAAGCACAAGACTGGCTTTCCAACTGACCTTCCTGTTAGGAATTGGCTCAAGAGAAGTTGCTTCGAAATTTTGAAATCACTCATACGTGGGAGATGATCCGACCTTCTAAGCAGTATCTTGATGAGGATCGCTTCAGTATCTGATATTTTGCATTTTGTTAACACCTCATTGTTACGAATATTGTCGCTCGGCTTAATTTGGAGATAGTACGCTAGCATTTCATATGAAAAGTGTGAAGCTAACTAATTACTTTCGTTACACGGTTCAAAATTCAGCACCATAAAGCAATGATGTCAAAACCACCAACTTTTATACATCGGTTTTGACTTTCTACGATACATCGTGTCTGTTCCAAGACCTAAATATTACCGAAAGAGGGACTAGCCTTCCCGATTCTGCACTCAATTTTATTCAACTTAGCATCATCGGACACAATGAAACGAAGATAAGTGAAATAAGAGTTTTTAATGTTTTTCCACCAACATACGTAGTAGAGACAACAGCAGGAGTATGGTCACGAATGGGTTGATGGAAAATGGGTTGATGCATGCAATAAATTGTTTAGAAGCCATTGCATGTCCTCAAGAGTGTTTTCTACAACTGCACAATCGTCTGCGACGAACAGATCTCGATTGTTTTGCACCAAACGCTAAATTTTTGATTTGAAGCACTCTAGGTTGAACAAGCCACCACTGGATCTGTACTGAAACCTTATTCTTTCTTTAACACTCTCAAACGCTGTTTCTAACGTGGCGGAGAAGTACAAAACAAATAAGAACGGTGCAAGAACTCAGCCTCGTTTTCCCCATTGGAGACTGTGAATGAATCGGACACCACCCAACTAGATGCATCAAATGCCATCATGTCTCGATGGAAAGAAATGATGACACTGGGAATCTTTGCGAGAGCAACAAACTTTCCAAGGACAACCCAAAATGTCCAAAGTTTATCCCTAGATATGGTGTCAAAAGCTTTAATTAGATCTAAAAAATGGCAAAAAGGTCTAGGTTATACTCATGAGCCTTTTCCTGCAGTTGACGCAAGCTGAAAATTATATCCACTGTGCCTGCACCAGCCCAAAAGCCACACTGAGATTCTAAACAACACTAAGCTGATAAAGGTAACATTTACTCTGTTCAAGATAACCCGTCCAAGGGAGATACCTCTATAGTTGTTACATTCATGTTCACATTTGTTACCATTGCGCTTATAATGCTGGACAATAGAAGCGTCTTTCAACTCCTGTTGGAATGATCCTGATTCCTAGACTAAGGAGAAGAGTTCACATAATTTGTACAGCAAGAGATTGCTAACACATTTATATGTCTCGGATAGAATCTCATCGTTCCCGGACGAATTTCCATTTATGAGTTGTTTTATGGCCTTTTATTTTTGTTATCTCAGCATTTGATGGAGCAACTGATAGTTCTTCAAGGACAGGCCTCTGTGATAGATTGTTGATCGTTTCTTCATCAACAACAGAGTCCATATTCAGAACATTTGAGAAATGCTCTGCCCAGCGTTTTGCGATGTCTCTTTGTCCGTCAAAAGATTACCTTTTATTGAAAGCATCAGAGACAGGTCCTAAAACACCGTTTAAATTCTGATAGAATAAATTATGGTAACATCTGCCCTCAGCAACCTGCAACTCTTGTGCTTTTTTCACCACGATGTCTGTTTCATTTACCTCAATTGGCATGTATTTATGGCCTTTTAAAGCTCGTTGTGCTTTGTGGCATTATCTTTGTTTCACATTCATTGACGATGACGCTTGTGCATATTGTTCTAGAGAAGAGAGATGTTTGGATCATTCGAGTTGAAGAGAAATGTTTGGATCATTTGAGTTGAACTAAACTTTATGCTTCCTCTTAACATACCCATGTAGTTCATAAGATGATTCAAATACAGCATTTTTAAAAGCAGACCACATCATCCCATATGAATATATCACAAACTACGCGCGCATTGAAGTCACGGGGGAGAAGTTTATCATGGATAAAGACCCCGCTCAACTGGCTACGTAGCTCTTTACCTTATGTCGCCAGACTAAGCAAAATCCAAAAAGGAACATATTTGTAGTAATAACACTTGAAAATAATCAAGAAATCTCTGGGAATGTTTTATACACTTCTGAACTTCTGGACCGATTACCAATGTAATGAATGTCATATAGCCTCCTGCAACCTCTTCATCCCTTATGGCTTGGTCCTTTTTCTTTTCAATTCGTTAGGAACCATTATATTGCACCAGACCAGCAGTCTCCTTGACTTCTTTCTGTTTTCATTTTGTCCTTCTTGGAATGGAACCTCCTTCTCCAGGAAGCTACACGCTTTATCAGCTGACAATTTCCAGAGTAACGATAAGCAAGTAATAGGTCGGTAATTACTAGCTTTCCTTCTCTTTTCTTTGTTCTTCAGTATCGATTCTATCTTTTCCTTTGTTATCCATGTTGATATATCATTTTCTAATTGGTCAAAAGAAACTGTTGTATAAAATCACGTGATTTTTGAACCAGAATCACTGAACATCATCTGGTTCGGAGGTTGTCCAAGTCGGCATTTTCTTAAAGATCTGTAAAATTAATATTTTTTCTTCTGTTCCATTTCGCATCACCGAAATCATTTTGGCCTTTCATCCACGTCAAATATTGCGGCCAATAGTGTTGATTAACCCTATTCACGTAAAATTGTTGTCCTTGTGCCTAAAACAGAAATAATTATTACTATTATAATAGTAATACATTCAATTATTTAGGCTCACTATACACACATAGCCAACGTTTAAAATACATTAAAAGTCATTTTGAATCTTGCTTGCAATGTTACTACGCCAAACTGGCGCATAATGGGAAAATACTATGAATTAAGTTTACCCTGAAATATTAATACGAACAGAGTGAAACAAGTTTCGCGTAATTCGGTAAAGTGGTTTTCGAGATATTAGAGATTTTCGGAGTATAAAAACCCAGAACGGTGCATTACTGGAAAATGTTCCGAGAATAATCTTCATCCTGAAAGAGAAGAAACTCTTATTTTTCTTTTAGACAATGAGCTGACAACAAAAAAATACGATTTGTTTTTTACAGTAAATGTTTCTATTTTCACATTCGATAAACACAATATTTTAATCATTTAAAAATATTTTTAAGTGAATGTGATTTAAAAAATGTAAGTTGTTTGTATAGTAAGTATTTATATTTTAGCTTTCTTTAAACAGACAATAATTTAATGTCTTTTAAATTATTTTCAAGTGAATACCATTACAAAATTTTTTTTTGACTTATTTAAAAAATATTCTAAAGTAAAAATGACTTTAAAATACGTTAAATATTTTGTAAAAAACCCGTTCGTAATCTCATTGTGAAGTAGTTTCTTCGAGTCCATTCAATGTATCTCACCTCCAAAGATTAGGCTGCTATTTCTAGCACGCCCTGCTAACATGTAACAGCTATTTGCAATAAAGAGCCCAAAATAGTCGTTACGTGGTACCAGGGCGTGCAAGAAATAGCATCCAAATCTTTCTTTTTTCTGGGTACAGGAGCCGTTTACACGTGATTTCGATGTCACATTCGTTGAAAGCATGCGAAATAACCTGGAAAACAAAAAGAAAAAATCCCCACGAAACAAAATTCCACTGGGAAACTCATGAGTCAAGAGGAGTCTCGTATATGTTAAATTTGAATTAGCGCAAAAGAAAATCAGAAAGTCACACTGCGTCACGCATTATTAGTTACATAATTGACGGTGTAAAATAATGTCTCAAATATATTTTTATGTGATTTTCCTTAGACTCAAACTAGCTATAAATTCAGTAAACAATATGTAAGTAAGCAATCTGATGTTCATTTAATAATAGAAATTTTAATGTAAAAATCGATCTATTCAAACAACACAGTAAAATATTGCTGCGAAGTAAACATGTTGTTTATTTTTAGAAGTGGTTTATAATTCCCTGTTTACCAGTATCACCCACAATAAGGTCAATATACTTTTCAAATTGTGTGTACATACTTATGCATATATACAAATATGCATACATGCCTAAACATATACATACACACACACATACGCACATATATGCGCACGCAAGCATACATACACACATACATACATATATACATACATATATATATATATATATATATATATATATATATATATATATATATATATATATACACACATATATATATATAAATATATATATACACATACATATATATATACACATATATATATACCTATGCCTATGTATGTATGTATATATATATATATATATATATATATATATATATATATATATATATATTTTTTTTTTTTTTTTTTTTTTTTAAATAACGTCGACCGCTAACGTGGACAATTAATGCGCTAGAAATAGTTCACATCTTGTGTCTATTAAGACCTAAATTGCTCTCAACATGAAATATAGCAGCATACCAAAAACGTGAGCGGGCAAGACATTTAAAATCACCTAAAAAATCATTATTAAACAGGAACCGGTTTCGGATTTAACAAATTCTTACCATTTGTCTATTCCTCATCAGCCTGATTTGTAATGTAACCGCAATCATCAGAATCGTATACAGAGTTTGCCCGCTCACGTTTTTGGTATGCTGCTATATTTCATGTTGAGAACAATTTAGATCTTAATACACACAAGATGTGTGGTCGACGTTATTTTTAAAAATGTACCTTAATCCCCTGAGATTGCAGATAATATTTCTGAATCTCTTTGATTCTTTAGATGTGCTGGCGTCCTGATAATTAATCGATATTAATTAATATATGACTAATTACCAGATTTTATAATAATATATATATATATATATATATATATATATATATATATATATATATATATATATATATATATATATATATATATATATATATATATCAAAGCAAACTTTGGAAGCGTATTTTACAGGCAAGAGTGTAAATTTCATACGTAGTGTGTTGTGAAAACAGCAGTGCAAGATTGGGTATTTTACCCGTATAAGACGGGAAAATATGGGCAGTATGTATGTACACACACACACACACACACACACACACACACACACACACACGCACGCACATACATATACACACGCACATATACATATTCTTATATATAGATAAGAGAAATAGAGAAAGAAAAATAGATGGAGGGAGAGTGAGAGAGAGGGTAAGAGAGAAGGGGATATAGACAGAGACAAATATAATTATATATTACATCATCCCATAAATAATGCAGTTGTTTTATACTTGTTTTATTTTTCAAAATTATGATAAACAAAATTGCATTTTGATTTAAAATATACTCTCCTTTATTTTCTACAATGCTCTTCCTTCTATCTGGTAGATTTGCAAGGCCCCTCTTCCAAAAATACACTTGTCTGTGACAAAAGATACCCCTCCAGTACTATACTGACTTCGTCTACAGAATTCCTATTTTGTCCATGCAAATGATTTCAAAGACTGCGGAATAAATGATAATCAGATGGGGTAATGTCCAGTGAATATTGCGGGTGAGTTATCGTTTCTCATTCAAACTTGAAACCAAAGATGGTCCTTTTTCTTCTGGCACTGACTTAAGTTCTTCAATTTGCTCGCAGAACAGCTCTCCTTTGTTCTCCTTTGTTATCGTTTGGTTTGGATTTAAAAGTTCAAAGTGGACTAAACCTTTTATATACCACCAAACAGACAACAACACCTTACGTGGGTGAAGACCTTCTTTAACCCGGGGTGCCAGTGTTTCTCCTTTCCCTACTCACTATCTTCGGGACTTGACATTTTTACAGAGAACACATTTATCGTCACCAATCACTATTCGGTCCCAAAAGGATTTATTCGTGAGACGTAACAGCAAAGAAGAGCGTACATTCATTCCTTGCACGCAATTAGACTAGGTAAGTTTATGAAGAACGCGTTGACCCAATTTTCAAACTTTTCCGATAACACGCTGGTATCGATGAATGGTTGAATGACCAAATCAAAGTTTCTTTGCTAGTTCCCCAACCGTAACTATAGTATTTTGTTCCCGAGCTCTAGATATCTTCCAGGACGATATCTTCCGTTTCGGAATTTCTGGAACCACCATTGAGGCTGTCTTACACTTATTGTCCGATCCCCATATACTGCATTAATATTCCTCGCACTTTTCGTTGAACTCATAAAGCAAAATATACCGAATATACTTCTTTGTCACTTCCATTATAGCTTTGAAAATATAACTGTTAAAATCGAAATGCACTCTTCAAAACTTGCACTAAGAATAAGCACAAGGTAAAATTACTACATGCTTCTATAGCAAGTTGTTGCAGGTAATGTACCCCACTCTACTCTGACTTTTATTTCATGCAATTGAAAGAACCGCATTTTTTATAGGATGACCCGATATATCTATACGTACAGGGTGTCTCAGAAAGATTTACCTGCGTTTAAAGCTTACTAAAGAATATCGGTTCAGGTAATATTATGTACATTTTACATAAAGATTTGCATATCTCTTTTGTTCATGTGTCTATTGTTTCGTTCGTCTATAACAAGTTTTTATATAAACATGTCGAAAGTAAAACGTGGCCAGATTGTCGCTTTGAAAATAACTGAAGTGAGCGACAAGGATATAAAAAAAAAGACAGTTGAATATATGCAGTAAAACAGTTTTCAATATCTGAAAACGATGTATAGAATTCGCTACAACCTCTAGCAAGGAAAGTCCTGGTAATAAACGATCACACAAACTGTTTGAAGCTGTACCAAACAAACTGTTGAAGCTGTGAAGAAGTAAATGAACCGAAATTCCCGCAGGAGTTAAAAAACAAAAACAAAAAAACTACAAAAGCTCTTGATCTTTCGAAATCATCAATGCACAGGATTTTAAAGAGGATTTAAAGCCAACTGCATACAAGAAACAAACCCGGCAGTTAATTTCAACAGCTTCAAAGAAGAACCGACTCGACAGGGGTAAAATCTTGTTAGCTGAGATGAAGCGCGCCGCTAAAAAAGTGTTGATCTGGTTCGACGAGATCTTCATCGTGGAGGCAGTTACCAAACGGCAGAATGACAGGCCTTACGCACATAATACAGGAGACTTGCTCGAAGCCAGTTTCACTCATATTGTGGGCTGCGGTGGCATCTGATGTGTCCAAGTCTCTCTTGATATTCATAGGTCCTCAAGTAAGTCTTGGTGTCATTGATGGCGGCAGTTGGTGAGTGTGCACCCCACGGTGTTCTCTCTGGTGTTTTTCCTCGGCAGAATTTTCTCGTGAAGGGACCGGTGTGTACCAGCTGTATGTTAAGTCCCTCTCTGCGCATGACATGCTGAATAGCTGTTGTTGTCCTATCATTGAAGTAGGGAAGTCTAAGGAAACACTTTTCTGACCTGATATGAGCCTTGTTTTGTTGTTTACCCGATTTCATGCTTTGCGTATGCAATCGTTTAGCAGCAGATGGCTGATAGCCATTGTGCGCTAAGTTCCTGAGGAACCGCTTGGTGTTGATAGCTTTTTCGGTTACTTCACTACATATCTCTTATGCGTGTGATCTCATTCTGTATGTATACGGCTTTGGCTCTGGTGGGCAGGGCTTCGTAATGTACGAACAGATTCCTGTTCAATGCAACAGGAGCAATCTCAGAATTATATAAACGACAATGCAAACTTCATATAACCAAGGTAACCTTGACCTGAAGAGTAACTTGCGGTCTACCCCCGTTTGGATAATTTACTACTTCCGGGGTTCTGCTAGCTACGAAACATATGTAGCCTGGATTTCATCTATTCCAATCCCTTATATCCGAATATGCACAGATACATATATGTATATGTATATGTATATGTATATGTATATGTAAATGTATATGTATATGTATATGTATATGTATATATATATATGTATATATATATATATATATATATATATATATATATATATATATATATATATATATATATATATATATATATATATATATATATATATATATATATACATGCATACATACATATATATATATATATATATATATATATATATATATATATATATATATATGTATATATATATATACATACATACATACATATATATATATACATACATACATATATTTGTATGTATGTATACTAGCAAATGCACCCGTTTAAATTGCTATGCTGGTATTTCTTCAGTAAATAATAATTGAAGTGCCGAGAAGGTTTATGAGCAGCAAGGCAATCTATGTTTCTGGTTAACCTAGGATCGGAAAATCAAATTGAAGTCTGGTTAGTGTGGAGGTCGCTGCACTTTAACTATGGAAGAACATATAAGTTTGCAAGCGATAGAAAGTAGAGTTACTGAAGTGTTTTGGGAGTAGATAACAGATAATGGCTACAAAATATAGTTGCATTACATGAAAGCGAAATTGTCAGAAACAGCCACATAAAAGGTTTAATGAAGTTCAAGGAAGATGCTGAAGCTTCCCCTCTACGAGTTTATCTTTGTCAACAGCAAAGGGAGCTATTTTTCGGAGAGGTAAACTAACAAAAGCCTTTTTATTCTCTCTTCCCACATAGCTTGCGCATAAACTAACAGCGAATGCTGCATAAAGTTAAATTGGCATGGAGATTTCTGAAAGATACATATAACGTTCGCTAGTGGAAGCAAAACTCTTATTTAAAGGTTGATTCTTTGGGTCGAATCATATGTGCTTCTTTAAAAAAAGCTACAAAGACAATGCTAAAATGCATTCAAAACAATGGACAACAGTCGAAATATGATAATGGATGAGGTAAATAATCATCCTTAAAGTGAAACAACGCTTTGGTAGGTAAAAAAGATATCAACAAATAGAAGAGAGGAAAGGGAACATCACCTTTCAAGTAACTCAGAAAAGATAAAGGTAAGCTTGCCAAAATTTAATCCCATGTAAATATGGAGATTAAGATTGTTTGGTATTGGATATCCATCGTGTACAGTGTTCCTAGTCAATTTAATCATTGTTGACAGGTGGACAGTCGAAATAAATAGACAAAATCCTTTCACTTTTATAAAAAAAACACTACGCACAGAACAAATTATCCCTATTTAGGTCCATTTACGCGGTTGCTCTGGGCAGAATATTTAGTGCATGACCATCTCTGTGTGCTAAGGTTGGAGAAATTGGTTGAGAATTGTGGAAATGTATGCGTTCAGTGTTTCTAATCACAGCCACTGGTGGATAGTGGAAATAAATAAATAGACAAAATCCTTTCATATTTATAAAAAGATTAAAAAACATGGAAGACCCTACATACAAACAATTATGTCCATTTAGATCTATTTACGCGGGAGCGCTGGGTAACATGTTATAGTGCATGGCTATCCTCGAGACAAGTAATGCGTGTGTAAAGTTTGGTGAAAATCAGTTGGGAATTGTGGAAATGTATGAGTTAGTCATTATACACACACATACTGTCATTTATAAATACTATATATATATATAGACGCAGGAGTGGCTGTGTGGTAAGAAGCTTGCTTCCCAATCACATGGTTCCGAGTTCAGTCCCACTATGTGGCACCTTGGACAGGTGTTGTCTAGTATAGCCTCCGTCCAGCCAAGGTCTCGAGAGTGGATTTGGTAGATGGGAACTGAAAGAAGCTCGTCGTAGATATATATATTTATATATATATATACACACATACATAGATACATATATGTCTTTGTGTCTGTGTTCGTCCTCCCACCATCGCTTTGACAACCGATGTTGGTGTGTTTACGCTCCTGTAACTTAGCAGTTCGGCAAAAGTTACGATAGAAGAAGTACTTAGGCTTACAAAGAATAAGTCTTGGGGTTGATTTGTTCGATTAAAGGCAGTGCTCTTGCATGGCCGCAGTCAAATGACTGAAACAAGTAAAAGAGTAAAAAGTATGTCTATATAAATATATATTATGTATATATATATATATATATATATATATATATATATATATATATATATATATATATATATATATATATATATATATATATATGTATATATACATACACATACATAATATTTTACATTGCCGCTGATGGTAGACCGACCCTGGTATGTAGTTGTATTTATGAACTTATTGTAACATCCAGATGAGGGGAGTGCCTTGATTAGTAATATGAAATATGTCATATTCCTTGGCACATCTCTGAAACGGCCCGTAGATGTGATGTTTATATATATATATATATATTTCTTTCGTTGGCTTTAATATGTTTTTAATACTTAATCCTTTCAAGTTAAATTTTTAATTTCCTCATACAATGTACGATTTTAAATGTAATTACAAATGATATTTTCTTAAACTCAATCGTATTTTATGCATTGCATTGATATTGTCTATCTATATATATTTGTGTATTTTGAAATTTTATTTCCAGTTTATAGAGAATATATGGAAGGAATTTCAACCATGTTTCGTGGTCTGCTACCACAACAGCTCCTTTATAGGATCCAGTTAGCTGAAGACATCATCAGGAGGAACCACGTCCGGTTTCGGCCCCTACTCCTCTACCGTTTTGACGTGGCGGGGCCACCCCCTTTCGGAGGTGTCTTCAGCTCTGGTGTTGGGTGCATGTCTTCTTTCACTGTTTGTGACTGTTCTAATTCAACTGGAATGTCCCTCGCTATGGTTATTTTCCAGGAGGTTCTGGCCACACGTCTTACGGTTCATCAACCCGCGTTGTTAAATTACTTTCTTCCGACATACCTTCCCTTGGTGGATTCGGATCCAGTTAGCTGAAGACATCATCAGGAGGAACCACGTCCGGTTTCGGCCCCTACTCCTCTACCGTTTTGACGTGGCGGGGCCCCTCCTTTCGGAGGTGTCTTCAGCTCTGGTGTTGGGTGCATGTCTTCTTTCTTCTATTCCCTGGCCTCTTCGATGCAGCATCAACGAGTGTCAGCGTCCGACTGATCGTCGTGTCAAGTTCCCCTTTTTATATCTGCTGCTAGGCTCCAGCAGGCAGCCCCAGCTAGTTGTCACGTGACACTGTCTAAATTTCCCGCTGCTAGGGTCCAGTAGGCAGCACCAGCAAGTTGTCACATGACACTGTCTAAACTTCCCGCTGCTAGGCTCCAGCAAGTAGCTCCAGCAAGTTGTCACATGACACTGTCTGAACTTTAACTGACAATGGAGGGCGCGAAGCCACTTCAGTGTCAGCCTGTCTCACCTAGACTTGTTATGACTTTCAAGCCATATTCGGCCTTCTCGCTTCAGCCATATATAGAAGCTGGCTTTTTCGACCGCCTCCTGTATCCTCCTTATCAGTTTTCTAAGTTCCGAGTTTGAAAACGCAAATCTTCTCTTGAATAGCGTTGTCATTTTTCTTTCAATGAAGCCTCTAGCCCCCACTGCCAGATGGTAGTACTCGACAGTCCATCCCTGTTCTCTGCACTCTTCGATTAGTTTTTCATATCTCTTCTCCATTCGTTTCTCTGCATTATCGATGTTTTCTTCCCATGGTACTGTCAGTTCTAGCAAGATTCCTATTCTCTGTTCTGTGTCCCATATGACTAAGTCTGGTCTTTTTGTTGTTTTTATAAGTGGAAAAATTGCTAGACTTCCCAAATCCGTGGCCAGCTCCCAGTATCCCTTCCATCTTTCGTCTATCTCATATATTTTATTTGGAGGCCTGATCTTATGTCCTTTTCCCTCCTTCTGGAAGTATATTTTCCTGCGCTTTTCCACTTTGGGGTACTCTCCTCTGTTGTATCCCTCGATCTTCTCCTTGAGTGCTGCACTTATGACGCCAAGGACTTGATTATGGCGCCATGTATACCTTTCCAGTGCTAGTCTGCAGTTTGACAGAACGTGTCTCACCGTCGCTTTCTCCCCGCATCCACATTCATCGGTTGTTTTTATGTTCCATCGAACTAAGTTCGCCGGTGAGGGTAGAACGTCGAAGGTAGACTTGATCAGGAAGGCTGTTCTTGCTTGTTCCCAAGCCCAAAGTTCCTTCCATGAGATTCTGCGACTGACCACGTTTTCCTCCCATCTCAGGCACTGCCCCTGTTGACTGCATTGCACCAAATGTACATTCCGCCTTGCTTCTTCCTCCTTTCTCACTTCGTGTACCACTGCCTCTTTCATCTCTTTTACACTGCTCTTGCAAAATGGTCTGGAACTGCTCGTCCCTAGGCCGGCTCTTGCTTCTTGCGTTGCTCCAACTATATCGGCATGTTTTAGTATTCCGATCGCTCTGTTTACTGCCTCTTCCGCATTCCATTTCCTCCCTGTTCGTACCTTTGGAGGGTTTTCTCGGATGCTCTGATCTTTTGAATACCTTAGCATCATTACTGTCCTCGCCTTTCCTGCTTTATATTCCTCGGTGATCGATGCTATTGGAAGTTGCAGCACGGGTTTTTCATATAGTGCAGTTGTATTGAGTGGTTTCGGCAGACCAAGCCATTTCCTGATAAACACACTGCATCTTTGTTCTATCCTTTCTACTCTACTCAAGGCTATTTCGTACATTTGCAATGGCCACATTATCCTTGGGTACAGTCCAAATTGCAGTATCCAACATTTGAATTTTCCCGGCAGTGTTGTTCTGTCAATTGCCTTCAATCCTTGTTCTACTAACTCGTGTGTCTCTTTCCCTTGCTTCTTATCATTTAATAAGTCTCTATACCATCTGCCGAGACTCTTTACTGGTTGTTCTTTCACCGTTGGTATGTCTTCACCTCCTATCCTGAATTTCACTTCTTCTTGCACTCCTTTCACGAAAGCCACGCTTCGAATTTTTTGGGCTTTGAATTTCATTCTTGCCCATCCTATTAGTTCATCCAACCGCTCTAACGTTCCCTCTGCTGCTTCTCTACTTTCCGATAGTAGAGTGATGTCGTCCATAAAAGCCCTTAATGGTGTCTTTATAGCAGCTTTCTCACAGTTTGTTGACCTTAGTAACATCTCCATGACTAGCACGAATAAGATGACTGATATCGTGCATCCGGCTGCAATACCTACTTCTAGCCGTTGCCATTCCGTTGTGAACTCTCCTGCTGTAAATCTCATCCTCATGTTGTAGTAGGACATGAGCATTCGTTGAACATCTTTTGGAATCCAAAAGAAGTCCATCGCTGCTCTGATTACCGCGTGTGGAACAGATCCATATGCATTGGCAAGATCTAGCCAAACAATGTGAAGGTTTTTCTTCAGTTGTTTTGCACAGGTGATAGCTTCCCAGATGGCAAATGCGTGTTCTATGCAACCAGGGATTCCGGGGATTCCTGCTTTTTGGATTGCTTCATTAACGTACCCGTTATGCTGTACGAATCTTATGATTCGTCTAGCAATGATTCCAAACATGATTTTCCCGTCAGTATTTAATAATGAAATTGGTCTAAATTGTCTTAGTGTTTTTGCATCTTTCTCTTTAGGTAAATAGATACCTTCAGCTATACACCATCGCTCCGCTACGTGTTTCTTCTTCCACATTTCTCTTATCAATGCAAATAACTGTAAACGCAATTTCGAGCAATACTTGTAAACCTTATAGCTCACACCGTCGTTCCCTGGTGAACTTTTTGCTCTTGCTTTTTTTATGAACTCCTCTATTTCTTTCCGTTTGATGTCACTCAAATCGAAAAATACCCTTGGTTCAGGTGGTTTCTTCAGTCCGTGCATTTCTGGCAGTACTTTATTTCTGTCAGAGTCGCTGTACGTCCCTTTAAGATGTTGTTCGAGCTCTTCTTTCGTGCAATCCAATTTTCCGCTTTTACTTTCAGTAAATAAATGTTTCGCGTATTGATAGGGATTGTTCACAAAGCTACGATAGTTCTTTTCTCTCTCCTTTCTTCTGTTCTTCCTTCTTTCTTTTCTCAGTAGTTCTCGATGCCTCTTTTTTATCTCTTCATATAGCTGCTTTAGCCCTTCACTTTCCTCCTCCTTTGCATCCCTCCATCTGGTTCTGAGTTTTTTCTTCTCTTCTCGAATCTTTGCAATCCGTCTTTCTCTCCTCGATGGTCCGCTCTTTGCCGGTGATTCTACCGTTCCTGTTGTTTCCATTCCAAATCTTTTCTCTCCTTCCTGGTAGATTGTATAAGCCAGGTTCTCCAGCTTTTGAATTTGGTGGTTATTCTTGATACCTCGTTGTCGAATTTTTTATAACTTGCTGCGTCATTTGCTTTCGGCCACTTAATCTTTGTCTTCTTCACGCCTATCACTGTTTGTGACTGTTCTAATTCAACTGTGGAATAAATTTTGGATGCGTATTTCAATGATGCTCTTTTAGACTTCGCCTGTGTTGCTTCCATAATATCCATAATAATGTTATTTCGAATATAGCTCACAATGAGCGCTACACTCTCCTTCTGTATTAATGTGAGATATTGTTAATAACAAGCTCTAGTAAAGCTATATTTTGTATATATATATATATATATATATATATATATATATGTTCATATATACGTATGCATGTACATATACATATATACATATATATGTATGTACATATGTATGTATATACATATATATGTATATACATGTATTCGTGTATATATATATTCATATGTATATGTGGGCGTGTGTGTGATTCTCTGATGAACGGGAACGGGAAACTCTGAGTTACAGTTCTTGTTATAGTTTTCCAGCTTTAACAGTAAAGTGAATATACATATATATGCATATATATGTATATATATATAAATGTATTTATATATGTATATATATATGTATGTATGTATATATATGTATATATATATATATATATATATATATATATATATATATATATATATATATATATATATATATATATGTATAAGTTTATGATTATGTTGCACGTATCTCAAATTTTTCCACATGACAATATTTGGTTTACGTATTGAAAGACATGCTTTTCCAATTAGAAGGATGCTTTCCGCGGAATGCTTGTGTACTGCTGCCACATGTAATTTTCACTGATTTCATACACATTTCAGAAAAGTCTTGCCGGAACTTGCAATATTTACAGAAACCATAAATGCTTGTAGCTTTGTTGGTCGATACAGATTATCGCTGACCTTTACACTAAAATCCTGCAGGATCGATCAGAAATCTTTTCCACACGCTTAAAGCTTTTTATTTATATATTTATTTGACTGTTTCATTTCGATTATTTGTTTTTGTTTCTTTCGTTCAAGAGTATTTTTATTTTTTTCAAAAATGTTTTTGATTCTTTTCTCCAATTCTTTTATTTTGCACATATTTTTTTTTACTATTTATTTAGTTTCATATTTATAATTCATTCGAATTTTTTTTTTCGATTCCTACAAAGCGTATTGTATATCTTTTCTTCTATTTCTACTATTGCATTATTATCCTGATCATCATCATTTTATTAGCAATCTTCTTCCTCTTCTTCCTTTTCATATTCATATTCATATTCATATAACAACAACAGCAGCAACAATAATAATAGTAATAATAATATTATTATTACTATTATCATCATTATTATTTTTATTATAGTTGTTCTTGTTGTCGTCTTCGTCGTCGTCAGCACCCCCATGATGATGATGATGATGATGATCATCATCATCATCTCCTCCTCCTCCTCCTCCTCCTCATCATCATCATCATCATCACCACCATATCATCTTCATCATCATTATCATCATTTACTCCTACCTTTCTCCCGTTTTCGCTTCACTCGCAACTCTTAAGTTTCTTTTTAATAAACCCTTTCCTGAGTCTTATATTGAAATTATCATTTTTTAAAACCATTTTTCTTCTTTATATTTGGTTCGTTGCTTTTTCTCTCGTTTAATTCTTTCTTTCATTTCATTTATCTTTTTCAATTTTTCTTTTACCTTTTGTCTTTATTTCTGTCTCTATCTATTTCCCACTCTGTTCTTGTTTTGGTTTTCTACATTATCGCTCTTTTTCCATTTGTGTGCATTTATTCCTTTATAAATTACCTCTTTCTTTCCAGTCTTAATTTTTAAGTTTTAAATCGTTCATACTCTCTCTTTTTTTCTTTCTCTCTCTCTCTCTCTCTCTCTCTCTCTCTCTCTCTCTCTCTCTCTCTCTCTCTCTCTCTCTCTCTTACTCAACCTATAGTACTTCCAATCTCCTAGTTTTCCTTTCTTTCTTTTTCTTCCACTTTTCCTTTCCTAATTCAATTTTGTTGTTGTCTCCACCAATCTTCAAAATATTCCTTTTCTCAATTTCACTCTCACGAATTCTTGAAGTTTTCTCTTTTTTAATCTCTGTAAAACTTCAATATATTATTTCAACTTGAAAATAGCAATAAGGATAAATGAATATATGGATGTTACGTAATACATATATGCTAACATGCACACATAGACATATACATCTCTTTTTCTTCCCTCTGTCTGTCTGGTATCTATCTATCTATCTATCTATCTATCTATCTATCTATCTATCTATCTATCTATCTATCACTTTATCTGTCTGTCTGTCTGTCTATCTGTCTATCTATCTATCTATCTATCTATCTATCTATCTATCTATCTATCTATCTATCTATGTATCTATCTATCTATCTATCTATCACGCTCTATCTGTCTGTCTGTCCCCCTCTCTCTCTCTCACACACACACACACACACACACACACACAAACCCTCTCTCATGAAAAACGAACCTTCACTAACTTCTCTACCTATATATCTGTGCAAACCTTTCAATGCCGTGTATGCCATAAAGTCTACAAATCTAACGGAGTCCTCAAAATACATTTTAAGATCCACGGACTAGAAATTTACTGCAGCTCTTGGTGGTCCAAATCGAATATACAATTTATGTGGGAGTCTTTTCAATACATTGTCTGATTTAAAAAGCCACAAGGAGCAGGCAGCCACCTCCCGAGCGTCATACTAATATATACTTTTGTTATTTACACCACCTGTCCTCGTCTGTTGTTATTATTTGTATATTCTCCCATATATATATATATATATATATATATATATATATATATATATATATGTATTTATATAAAGGGCATTATTACAGAAAAATAATAACGCCACACAGTGGACTTCTCAAAATAATCACATTTAGTACCTAATGCGAGGAAAAACAACCAACAGAAGACGACCAACTTTCTTTTAAATAAACTTAACCGTGTATCGGCCGATTTCGCGATTACTAGAATGAATCTAGATTTCGTTCATCAGCACAATATTGTCCCAAATATATATATAAATAAACAGAATTCTCACCTCACCAAAAACGAACACACTACGTATCCGACAGAGTAAAGGGAATGAAGTTTATCTGTATATATCTTCATCAAAGAAGCGGGAATACTTCCGGGTTGCTTCTGGGTACCCATGTGGAGACAGGAATAAAAATTCAACATTGAATATATTCCGTCTATATATTTGATAAATAAATTCAAAAAGGGATAAAACTCTTTTACAAGAATTTTATCAAGAAGCCAGTGTGTAAAAAATAACCACTAAATGTGGTTATTTTGAGAAGTCCACTGTGTGGCGTTATTATTTTTCTGTAATAATGCCCTTTATATAAATATAAACGAATAATTATATTCTTGGGAATAGAAATTTCCCTTATGAATTTTTTTACACACTGGCTTCTTGATAAAATTCTTGTAAAAGAGTTTTATCCCTTTTTGAATTTATATATATATACACATTAAAATACTTACAGACGCACGCACACACACGTATTTATGTATACGTATACATATATGTATCTACTTGTTTATACATGTATGTCTCATTCTGTGTCAAATGTACTTTGTGACGTTTAAGAAAAGCTGAAATAATCATGTGATTGGTGTAACAGGAAATCACTCACGATTAATCTAAAAGTGATTGAGCTAAATGTTCCCAAAATCGTCACAAAACCTAATCGTAGATATCCAATACTTCGAGATGGTCTTAGCTGGAATGTCTTATCCTCAGTTTGACCATGTATTAGACATTATCAATAAAAACAACAGAATAAGCAAAAGAATATTGCTAATAAATGGACGCATACCTTGGTTAATTGCCGCTCTAAAAATGGGTAAAATGCTCGCTTTACAAACCTGTGAATCGCTAAAAGTTCGACATTGTCCATTCCATACATATATACATACATACACACACTCACATACGCTCATATGTATATGCATATATATGTGCGTGTTTGTACACACACACAGATGCTCATACACGTTTACATACAGTCGCGCACATTTATACGAGGGTCGACTGGAAAATTCATAGGCTACAAGTGTGAAATATTACATGCATCATTTTCAGCCTCTTTTATTAATAACTGCATTGTTTTCTTCCAGGTAAACTGGCATTTGGCATGCTCAAATAAGACTTAAAGAGTAATTTGTAGTGATTTCTCATGAAAATCGACAAAATTTGGCATCATGGTATTATGAATTTCTTGCAGAAAAAATAGTTTAGCTCTCAAGGACATTCATGCTGACATGGTTGCTACATTAGGGAATAATGCTCCAGTTTTATCAACAGTGGGTAACTGAATTTAAGAGGAGTAGGGAGAGCCTTCAAGATATCCCAAGATCTGACCCTCCTACAACTGACAACTCAGAAAAACATTAATTATGTTCACCACATAGTGATGGATGATAGGCGATCGACTATAGATATAATAACTAATGCTATTAGCATATCCTGTAATAAAGTTGAGAATATTATACACAATGGAATTGGCATGAGGAAGGATTCTTCTCGGTGGGTGCCACCTCTTCTGACCACTGATAAGAAGCGCACTAGTTTGATTATATCACGGGAAAATTTGACATTGTTTGGGAGAGATCCATCTGGTTAACTTGAACGCTTCCTATTCAGCTTGAGTGGTGGGTTCATAATATAGATACACAATCAGAGACAATCCATGCATCGGAAACATTCCTCTCAACTGCTCTAAAGAATACCAAGGTCGTTTCATTTATCAGGAAGATGACACCCTCAAATTTCTGGGATGCAGAAAGAGACCACACCATCAAAGGAGAGTACAATGCCAAATTGCTGAAGCAGATACGAAAGGCTATCGAGACGAAACGCCCAGGAAATCCGACGAATGTGGTTTTGTTTCATCTCATCAGAACAATGCTCCAGCACACAAGTCCTTGGTTCCAATGGCTGCTATCACCGTCCCTATTCTCCTGATTTTGCCTCAAATGATTATCACCTATTCCCAGACATGAAAAAAAGATTTGGCTGGGAATCAGCACCGCAGTTGATTTCTTTGACGAACTTAATGAAAGCACTGCACGACCGTTGGAAGAAGTATGTGGACTGAAAGTGAGACTATGCTGAAAAATAAACATCATTTGGTTACATTTCATTGGAATATCTTGGTCAGCCTAAGAATTTTGCAGCTGATCTCCGTAAATATATTATTACACATCAAAACATTTGAAATGGTTGTTTGAATTACTTTATATTCAACTTAATTCTCAACAACGAAAATCTGTTTTGAACCATATAAGACTAAATACATATAATTTGAATCAGAAGTTTTTCCCGATATCAGTACATCACTTTTAATAATGCTGTCGAGACCAAGGAGATGAATATAGGGTTGATTTTATCCGGTAAACATATTTAAATACATACCCGAATACAACTGCAAGGTGCCAATATGAGAAGAATTATAATTGCATTATAATAAGAAAGGTCATATTCATAAGTATGTATTCGCTTTGTAAAATTGCACCTTAGCTGGCCCGTTTGAACTGACTAAAATGAAGACAGAATTGACAAGTCTTATTACTATTATTCAACAGCACATATTATGTTTACATATAGTCATCAGTTACATTTATCTTGATGTGTGCAGAGAGACTTAATAAATTCTTTATTATTCACTGATTTAAGTAGTCCGTTCGATATCCGTTCCAATCTGCTGAAATGGATCTCGTTGGTCTAATTCACAGCAGTCATTAGACGGCAGCTGAAACCACGGCATTGCTTTGAAGAATTCTAGTCTAAAGAATCGATCCCAGTATTTGCTTTTAAAGCCTGCTACTTATTCTAGCAGTCTCTCTTGCCGAAGTGCTATGTTATGGGGACTTAAACACACCAAAATTGGTTGTCAAGAGGTGATGGGGACAAACACACGCATACGCATACACATACACGTATGCCTACGCATATATATATATTCTTTTATTCTTTTATTTGTGTCAATCATTTCACTGCGGTCATGCTGGAGCACCGCATTTAGTCGAGCAAATAGACCACAGGGCTTATTCTTTGTAAGCCTAGTACTTCTACTATCGGTTACTTTTGCCGATCCGCTAGGTTACGGGCACGTAGACATACCGCCATCGGTTGTCAAGCGATGATGGGGGAAAACAGTCACACAAACACATATACACGCATACATACATATATGTATGTATGTGTGTATGCAAATATGTAGGGGACAAACGCACAGACGCACAGACACACACAGTCACATACATAAACACACACACATAAGCGCGCATGCGACAGAGAGAGATGACTGACTTCCTTCAGTTTCCTCTACCAAATACATTCACAAGAATTTTGTTGGATATAGTAGACGATAGGTACCCAAGTTGTCTTGAAGTGAGTCTTAAGGTAGAACTATTCGGCTGCCAAGAAAGCTTCTCACCTCAGAAACATGCCTGTGCCTTTTGTGGAGGTGTACACACGCGCACGCGCATATATATATATATATATATATATATATATATATATAGGTGAGAAAGTTGGTATGTGAAAGCACGTGGTTGGATGTATAAAAGATAATAAGAGTGAAAAAACTACAGAAGGCTTGTGTTACATGGTTAAAGTATATATTTTAATTATGTTAGAAAATCTTACAATGTTTATATACCAAAAAGATTTTATAACATTTTTCTAACATTTTTCTAACATAATTAAAATATATACTTTAACCATGTAACACAAGCCTTCTGTAGTTTTTTCACTCTCATTATCTTTTATATATATATATATATATATATATATATATATATATATATATATATATACATATATGTGTGTGCGTGCGTGTGTGCGTATTTGAATATTCTTTTATTCTTTTGCTTGTTTCAGTCATTAGACTAAGGCCATTATGGAGCACCGCCTTGAGGGTTTTAGTTGAACAAATTGAACCTAAGACATATGTCTTAAGCCTAGTACTTACTCATTCAACCTTTTTTCATGAACCACTAAATTACTAAGACTTAAATACACCAACACCGGTTGTCAAGTGGTGTTGGGGGTGACAAACACAGACACACAGACACACAAATAGATATATATACATATATATATACAGCGGGCCTCTTTCAGTTTCTATCCACCAAATCCACTCGCTTGTCTTTGGTCGGCCCAAGGCTATAGCAGAGTATATATGCCCAAAGTAATACAGAGTGGGACTGAACCCAGAATCATTTGGTTGAGAAGCAAGCTTCTTACCACAAAGTCATGCCCACGCCTCACTCACTCTCTCTCTCTCTCTCTCTCTCTGTATATATATATATGTATATATATATATATATATATATATATATATATATATATATATATATATATATATATATATATATATATATATATATATGTATAGGGAGAGAGAGAGAAAGAGAGAGTAAGCGATAAGTATACTTACATATATACATGCATATATACATATACATCTATACCTACATAAATGTACATACACTGTCTCTCTCTCTCACACACACACACACACACACACACATACACATACTCACACATACGTATATAAATATTGCCTTACGTTTCAAAAGTATGTGTGTACGTATTTATTTATTCTCGCCTGTGAGTGTGTGGTTACGTATGATAGGTACATGTGTGGATAATTTTATGCACGTTTTTCCTCGTTTTGTTTAATTTATCTCTTATTTTTATCTAGTTATTCATTTTCTTATTTTGTAAAAGGGAGGAATATATTGTAAATAAACCAGAAGACTGAAGGAAATATGAAGAAAGACATTGTTAGTGTAAAGAGAAAAACTGATTTTATTGCGAATATGATATGAAATAAGATAACTGTTTGGTGATTTCTGCTTTTGCTGAAGTAAAATGGCGAATGGAAAACTGGTTGGAAGAGTTTAGTTTAACTGGTAGAAAGCTGAGGAGCAGAGAACGAAACCAGCGTGTTAGTCTAGGATTTATCCAATGTTCCAGAGTTTAATCCGAAGCTGTCAACATAGACCAACCGCAGGCGAGGAATTAATATTTGGATTACACTCGCACTCTTTCATTTTGTTCCCCTTCCATCGTTTCTTACATTCTTTCTCTATTTCATTTATTTATTGTAGTGCATTTTATTCATTTGATTATTGTAGCATTTATATTTCTTTGATTTACTGTTTTGTTATTTAAGCTCTTATATAATAATGATGAGAATGACGACGACAATGACGACAACAATAACGATGACGATGATGATGACGCTGTTGCTGCTACTGCTGCTGCTGATGATCATGATGACGACGACGACAACGACAATGCTGATGATGATGATAATTATCTGTAGACTTATTTTCATTGCGTGCTTTTTCTACAATACTGTGCACATCTGTATGCGCCTTGCGTATGTGTGATGTTTACATTTAGTTCCATTTTTTTCTCCGTTTTGTATTGGAAGTACTCTACATAATACGTGTGCAGTAGCTTGTAGTGCTGCGTTATGTATATATGTCATTTCTTAGTGTTTTAGTTTTGTATTTTATTTGCGAGTGTTTTAACCATTCCCATGGTACCCATTATTACAGGGGAGTGTTTCTGCTTTCAATCACCCAATTCGGGTTATCTGTATTTTCAGATATTTATATATGGATAATTTTTACCATTTCATTTAAAGATAAATTATCGATTATTGGGACAGGTATTTCTGTTATGACGCACATATTTTCACGGTTGTTTCACAACAATATACGATATTGATTGCACTGTCTCTATGTATTAACATATTCCGGATTAGGATCAGTTTGTCATACTGTGAAACATTTGCTGGCGCATTTTTATACACATTCCTTTTTGCTAGTATTTCATAATGCTACTATGAAAGACAGCATCTATGGTATGAAACCTACAAAAGAATTATGCTTGTACATGCATCTTTTTCGTAGCCAAAAACAATGTGATAAATTCTTTCTTCTGAATGTCCACATGTCCTGAATCTACTTAAAGTATTCCACTTCATTGTATATATTTGATGGTATCTACTACGAAGGCCATTTTATCTTGCTATAACCATGAATTCTTCACTTTCTACTTGGACTTGAAAATCTTGGGTTTCTCAAACAATTTTGCGCGTTTTGTTGTATATTTCTCCATAATCACAAAAGGATTTAAGGAAAGTATACAGGCTTTGATGTGAATATACATCACTGTTTACATAATCTTGGCTAATGACACGGAAAATTAGATTTTTCCATTCCTGCTCGTTGTATGAAACATAGATAATTGTGATCAAGCTGCCATACCTGAGAAATGGAATCGAAAAACTTTAATCAGTTGAAATTATGACAGCAAGAAAAGGAAATGTGTAAGCGCTAAAAAAATAAATAGTAATTCCCAAATTAAGAAGAGAGGAGGATTTCCAGAATTTCATCTATCAAGAATGTCATAAAATTATTTTTGACTCACTGTATAATGCATGATCGTTTGCACTTATATATAGCCATTAATGCGGAGACCATAATCGAGATATTTCTCAATGTCACTATTCTAAATTAAATTTAAACTAGTGATTCACTAAGTGGTTGGGAGGGTTAATACATATAAGAAGCAGTTAACAATAGGTACAGTGTGTTTTTCTTTTTGAAAGGACAGAAAAAGAAAAGGAGCAAACATGAGGATGTTAGTGAAGCACAACTTATTGTAATTATTTGGGTATAGGAAGGGGAATAAGCTACAGAGTTCTCATGATGTAGTCCAAGATCCATGTTATTTCGTCCAGTTAGGCGAATATAGTCGTTCTCAGATGGAGTTTTTTTCAGGAAGGGTGAATTTAGGTAGTAGTTCGCACTATGTTTACATAGAAATTCACATTATGTTTACATAGAAATACGGTGGTGGATTTGAAGTTATTGTTTGTGTTACGGAGGAGAAAGTTTATATGTAAAGTGCCGATTTTCTTGTTGATCAGCAAAAAAAAAACAACAACAAAAAACGAACACTAACGCTGCACTTTAGTCCCACCTGGTTCCATACACTCATATACCAAATTTTCCCATAATAGGTTCACCATCATAGGCTGCTTATGCCATACCATCCGCAACGTTGCACCTACTAGTTGGCACTTTACATATAAACTTTCACCTCCGTAACACGGATCATACCTTCAAATCCACCACCGTATTTCTATGTAAACACAATGTGAATTTCTATGTAAACATAATGCAAACTACTACCTAAATTCATCCTTCCTGAAAAAACTCCTCCTGGGAACGATTACATTCACCTATCCACAATTAAACGAAATAACATGGATCTTGGAATACATCATGAGAAGTATGTAGCTTATTCCTCTTCCTATACCCAAATAAATTTAATAAGTTGTGCTTCACTAACATCCGCATGTTTGCTCCTATTCTTTTTCTGCCCTTTCAAAAAGACAAACACACTGTGCCTTTGGTAACTGTTTCTTATAAGTATTAACCCTCCCAACCACTTAAAGCCTCTGAAGAAGTCTAGAGGCACATTCATCATCCAAACTTTATCTGCCCAAACCTGCAGAACACTGAGGAAATGAGATGGCATGGAGGATTTGGTTGCCTCTTGGCAGAAACGACCGTAAAGAACTAGAACCTACTGACAATCTGATCTTTTTCTCTTTTGCTCTTTTCTATAATGTTAGTACATGTGTGTGTAACACATAGTTATTACATGTTTATATATTCTTCTAATACTTTCTATTACTTTTGAATAAATAGACATACTAGAATGTCTACCGGCTGATGTATGTCGTTTTTGAATCCTCTCCACTTTCTTATTTGCCGTATAAATTAAGGGTAAACCACTTTCTACCCCCGCTCACATATAGCACTCAACTGCGAGATTTCCACGCGATAAACAGCACTTGGGTATGAATAATCGGGCACACTACCAGCAGTATATTGGATAGGCACTATCCCTGAGTTGGTTGGTTTCCCAACCTCTTACTCACACACACACACACACACACACACACACACACACACACACACACACACACACACACACACACACACACACACACACACACACACACACATATATATATATATACATATATATATATATATATATATGTGTGTATGTATATAACTACATTAATATTTTTTATAAACAAACCCGAAAGGCTTTGCGAGTTGCGGAGAGAAAGCTACTATGGAAGGCTCATAGTATAATAACTGTAGAATAACAGATTCGCAAGGAGCCATGAAAGCATCAATATGTGGGTTCGATTCAGCCTGAGATTAGCTCATCATTTTTCGTTCCTTTGTTTATATTTAAGAATTGTCGCTTCAAAATCGGAGAATAAATATCATTATGATATATATTATTTACAGTTATTGTATTGAACAGTTATTATACTATGAGCCTTCAATAGTAGCTTCCTCTACGTAGCTCGCAAAGCCTTTCGGTTTTTTTTTAATAAAAATATTATTTATGTAGTATTAAGACAGTTTAAGTATATATTAACTAAATTTGACTGAAATTGATGGGTGAGCGTTTGGCCAGTCAGATTCGCTCACCCATCAATTGCAGTCAAATTTGTGGGTTCGATTCAGCCTGAGGTTTGCTAATCATTTTTCGGTCATTTGCTTATATTTAAAAATTGTCGCTTCAAAATCGGAGAATAAATATAATTATGATATATATTATATACAGTTATTGTACAGTATATACGTATATATATATATATATATATATATATATATATATATATATGGTTTAGCATGTGTTTGTGTACATGAATGCATTTGTGCAAATGTCTATACGTATATAAACACAAATATATATACACATATGCATAGATATATAAATGCATGTACATGTATACACATATGTGTTTGAATATGGGGCAGACATACAAATACGCATGAAAGCATACATATGCACCTAAACATGTTTATGTGTGTGATAGATGGTTTTGTACATGTGTTTAGATTGGTTATCTTTTGTCTTTGTTTTAGGGATCATCGCTTTGTTTATAGAATTTAAAACAACTGGAGAAATACAAATAAATCAACAGATGAAGGAAGGAAAGAAAAAGCTGATAAACAAAAATAAATGAAGCCCGATTTAAGCAGTGATAAACTATTTTACACCTTGCCTCCAAATAAGAGACATATTTTACAAATATAGACAGCAATATGCTTTTTCCAAGAAACCAGATAATTTATGCAGTCCAAAAAATAATCTGATTTGTTCATTATGTCTCTGAGGATTAAAAAACAAAATAAATTGAGCCGCTAGAAAGAGTAACTAAATTTTCATTTAATCACTCTGCACCTTCTTCAAAATGTTTGATTATCCGTTAGAAAACTTTATTTTACACGTATACATATATACTCTGTCTAAGATATTGCCAGGGTGATCATGATTGGAATGTCTTTGATTATCATTGTTATGTACTTGATAAGATTTGATTTGTGTTTAAACAATGACGATAATAAAGCAAACATGAGCATGAAATTACAGTTTCAGTTTTAGGAAATCAAGAAGAATGAGGGCTTTATAACATGCAAAAGTAGATGATGCACAGTTCAAAATTAGGTATTATTTAAATTGCAGTAATGAGAACGGGCTTTGGTAGATGGAATGATATGTGATATGGAACACAGCTGCTCGCATACTGAAGAACAGCATACAAACAGGTCAGTAACCAGTCAACCACTACAGTAACATTTTGTGCATTATTATACGGTGTTCGAGTCTAAAGAAGATACTGCTTGTGAATGATCTTGTAGATATGTGTATGTGTAATGTCATAAATACAGGAAATCATAATATCCTTTCTTGATGCGGTTATTCACTGTTAATATACGATTGTGTACTGATAATGAGTTATCGTATAGTGAAAACTGTAGGTCAAATAGTAAAATCCTAATGATATAAGACTGTGAACCAAATTCGATTCTCTCTTGGTTAATGTAGATTCATTCCTTAATCCATATATACCCATAAAAATATTTCATTGTATTTAGATTAAACGTTAAGGTAAGCTTTCACAATCTAGAAGAGAAGGACAGTAAGCAACTGTTAGCTATATGTGAAGACTACCTGCTGAAGTCAGATGTTTCCCAGCGAGTTCATGTCCAAACAAGTAGGATCGAGTTTTGCGTTGCGAAAACGCAACTATGAGTATATATAGGTTAATACCCGCTAATTCATTTCCAGACAGGTATAAATGTCACAGTATCCCATTTGACCTATGTTAAAATATTCTTTTCAAAAACTAAACATATTATAGGCTGAGGTTAGTGCTGCGGAGAAAAACACACACAGCAGTGATGAGATTACCTTCTCTCGCCCACCACCATTTAACATCCAGAGTTTAGTTGAGTTTTAAACTTTGACATCTAATAAAGTAACCAATATTTTCATGAATTACAGAAATACTACAAAGATTAAGTGATTTAGCTTCTAAGGAACAGGACGAGATAGTGACTTTAACAGCAAATAATTTTCATATAGGCCGCTTAAGTCTTGGAATAAAGTATGTATGACTAGTATGCAGTTATATTCGCACCCAATCAAAGGCATTTATTACTTAGAACTGCTATGACCGCAACGAGCGAAAGCTTTAATTTAAATTTTCCAACTTTAATTTGCCTTCAGTGTGTAGAGCTTAATTTAACTAGCTCTCCTCGAGGACGTTGCCTAATTGGCTGATTAATAACTAAGCAAATAAATGATATAGTTATGACAATATAAACATTCAAGATAATTGAAATATATTGTTAGTTTTGTTTATCTGAAGCGGACGTGATCAAAAGCAATTCCATTGTAATCATCTGTCTTTATTCTTCTGGATTGCATTATCCAACGGGCTCTGTTTCAAAGAGAAAAAGAAATGTTAGACAACAAATGAAATAACTAAAAGTAAGTTTTACATGTCTAATCACCAACGCCTTTTCCAGTTCAAACGCAAATGAAGTACTGTCACTCCTTCCATTACGACGACATGTTTTCCAGTAGATCCGATCAGCAGAACGACCTATTCCTGAAATTAACGTTCAAGTAACTGAACGCTCCGCAAATACGAGTTTCCTTAATGCATTCTCAGAGAGATATAGCGTGACACAGAATTTGATAAGGCTGGGCCTTTGAATTACCGGTAGAACTCATTTTAGACAGCTGAGTGAACTAGGGAAACGGGAAATAGAGTGTCGTGATTGAGGTCGCAACGCACCACCACAAATCGAGCTCACGATCTTGCAATCATGAACCACTAAGCAACGCGCTTTTTAAATGCAAATGAAGTAATCCGGCCCCCCTCCCAGAATATGCGCACACATACACAGGCACAACCATTTCTCGGCGGGAACTTTTGCAACATCTACATGAAACTTAGGTCTTATATCATGCACGAAAGATACCCTGTACAATGAAACTATTGATGTATTGACTTTTAGAAGTGCCCATGATCACACAATTGACTTAGTCTCTCAGATATTAATACAGTAAACACAATATCATATACACCATACAGTGTAGTACTGAAAGACATACTTCCTGTGAAAAATCATGAAATTTTCTGAAAAAATGATTTCTGATGAGTTTCTGAAACGAATGTGATGAAAGCTCAAATAAATAATTAACCAAAATTGTGACTACCTCCATTTTCTTGATATATAAAATCTGTACAACAGTTCTGTACATACATAGAAACACAGACACACAGTCACACACAGACGCACACAGACACACAGACACACAGGCACATACACAGACACACAGACACAGACACAGACACAGACACGCAAGCACACACACACACACACACACACACACACACACACACACACACACACAAACGCACACACACACACACACACACACACACACACACACACACATACAATCATTTCAATGTCTTGCTGTGGGTGAAATAAATATATAAGCACATCCCTTTTATGCTATTCTTGAGTGAGAAAATTCTTTTTACTCTCAGTTGCAAATAAATCAGTCATGAATTATGTCCTAATGGCAAAGACATGAATTAGGGTCTTAGTATTCTAATATTCCTACTGCCTCATTAATATATATTATATGTAAGAACAAACGAAGGATTATCTACATAGTAGCAAGGCATGGTAGAAATAGTTTCATTCTACAGCAAAACCGCAAAGCGTAGGAGTGGCTGTGTGTTTTCTACTATAGCCTTGGGCCGACCAAAGCCTTGTGAGTAGATTTGGTAGACAGAAACTGAAAGAAGCCGGTCGTATATATGTATATACATATATGTATGTGTGTGTATAAGTTTGTGTGTCTGTGTTTGTCCCCCCAACATCGCTTGACAACCGATGCTGGTGTGTTTACATCCCCGTAATGTAGCGGTTCGGCAAAATAGAACTATAGATTAAGAACTAGGCTTACAATGAATAAGTCCTGGGATCAATTTGCTCAAATCACTGAAACATGCAAAAGAGTAAAAGAGTAAAAGAGAGTACTACACTTTGACAATTTTTGATATGAAGCAGTTGGAGATACGATAGTATGACCGAAAGAACCGGCAATTGCAAGCAAAAATAAGTATTGAAACAAACGCATTTGGTCAAATTTTGACATACGACAAATAATAGAAACGAAACACACATGCATATATATATATATATATATACATATATACACACATATATATGTATATATCTATCTATGTATCTGTCTATGTACGTATATATGCACTCCAGCATCCGAAACTCGGAGTTTTATCATGGCTACCGAATAAGTGTCACATATTTTTACACACACACACACACACACACACACACACACACACACACACACACACACACACACACACACACACACACACACACATATATTATTTTGTTTAAAAGAGTTCCAACACTGTCTGTTAAAGTCTGTCTGTTAAAGTCTGTCTGTTAAAGTCTGTCATACCGGCCATGACGAAGGGAAATAGCCCTGAAACTCGAGTCGCCTTTATATATTTATATTTATATATTTGATCTTTTATATTGAACACTCAATATTTCATCTACATTCAATACTTTCTTTCATGGTGCCATCCATTTTTATTTTATTTTATTTTATATTGTATATTGCATATTATATTATA
>NC_142944.1:54861095-54916095 GCF_046866305.1 Octopus bimaculoides
GGATAAGTAGATTGCATCATCATCTAACATATCTTTCTGCAACCGTTTGCATATTTTTTCACTTGCTTTTCTTTACGCTTCCTCTGTTTCAGGTCGTTCAACTATGAGCGCTGAGGAACGAACGATGAACACCGTGCAATGAATAAACCTGGAATTTTTGGTTTGGTTGGGAATGACTGTCACAAGCTCTTGAAATGCTTCAGCAAGCGTATGGAGATAACACCATGTCACGCACACGTGTTTTTGAGTGGCACAAGAAGTTCAAAGAGAGGTGCGAGGAGGTGGAAGATAACTCGAGGCGTGGGGTGCCTCCAACAGGCAAAACCGAGGTCAACGCCAAGTGGTCAATCAGCAAGTCTAAAAAGGGAGCCTGTGGCGTTTGCTTCACGAGATGGGAGTTGTGTCTGGACAAATCGTGGTTGCTTCTCCACGACAAGCACTCGCAGAGCATCCGTCTGTTCCTGTCCAAGAAGAACGCTGCCATACTGGAACAACTCCCTTATGCACCTCATCTTGCTCTGTGTGACTTTTATCGTTTCCTCAAGCTCAAGAGGATCATTGAAGGGACCCGTTTTGAAGGCGTGAAGCCTTCAAAATGGCCGAAACGATGGAGCTGAGAGGTATCCCAGATGCATCCTCCTAACAGTACTTAGAGATGGATGAAAAGAGCATTAGGCTTGAGTGGGGATTCCTTTGAAGAGGAAACCACTTAGTTTGATGTTCGAAATTGAAATAAATTGTTTGCGACACAGTCCTGTTACTTTTCAGACAAAACACACACACACACACACACACACACACACACACACACACACACACACACACGCGCACATAAGGATTAATTTGTCGTAATGAGATAAAAGAAACCAAGGCTGTGTACATTATAGAACATTTATAAATAGGTCTTACAGCTGTTTCCAAGATATTTATTATATCCCTTCATCGGAGACGGTGTGAGAGGATGGTTAAGCAATTGTTAGTTTACATAAGATAGAAAATAGAGAGTGAACAAAGGGATATTGTGTTGGCAAATCCATTGTTTAGCCAGAAAGGTATACATATAAGATTCCAATACCTTGTGAGTAAAATCCAATAGTCCTTAAGATTGGTCATTGCATTTGTAAATCCATTATTAAGATTCCAATTCCCTATGAGTAAAATCCAACAGTCTTTGTAATTGGTCATTCCAAATACAGAGTTTATACACAGTGTCCTGTTTAAAGTGGGGAATGTATTAGTAAGGTCAAATCGAAAACAGGAAGAGAGGAATAATGGAAGAGGAAAGAAGGGGTGAGGAAAAAGTAAAAAGGAAGAAGAAAATAATAAAAGGAATAAAGAAAAGAAAGGAATGCAAAAAGAAAGATAAAGGAAAGTGTACCAGAATGGTCAGTGAATATAATAAGAAGGTAGGAATGGGAGGATAAGGGTGGAAGAGAGAGAAAGGTATTAGAGTGTAGAGAGATAGAAGGAATGGGGGGTTTATGGAGAGATATATATAAAGCTTTAAGGAGTGTCAATTACAGTGATGTCGTCTAAATGATGGGTTAGAGAAAGGAATTAGGATGGTTGGACAGGTCAGTACTAGTAGTAGAATAAAAACATGTGAGAATGTATACATATGTATACATTAGACATGTATGTATGTATGTATGTTATCAATCAGTTTCATTTCTGTATTTCTTGTCCATAGAGAAAGAGCCGGACTCTAACATAGATTCAAGGCTCCTTCATTGGAACTTTTATCAACATCATCTAGGTATTTGTGCATGTGTGTGTGTGTGTGTGCAGTATTTGGTGTTAGTGTATGCACAGATTTGTATGTTTGTTTTATGGATGCGTTTTTATGTCTAGATGCATGCATATGTATTTATGTGCTAAATTTTTGGAAAGTTTTACATATCTTAACAGTTCCATTGATGGCTTGAATCTGTAGTCTTCTAATCAGCCTTTTCTTTCAGGTTTTGAGAACCCTAATTTTTCCAGGTTTTTGTTGAGGCAGTTTGTTACATATCCCAATGCCCCAACAATCACGGGTATGAATCTTAACTTGTAGTCTGGATGGAGTATCTGTAAATTTCTCAGTAGCTCGGCGTAGTTGTTCTCTTTTTCTCTAATCTTTAGTGGGATGTTGACATCCGCAGGACAGCTGATTTCTACTACTGTACACAGTTTCTCTTCTCTGTCCCAGATTACTATATCCGGTCTATTATGTCAGCACTTTATAGAGGTTTTTATTGGGACATTCCACCAATACTCTTTCATATTGTGAGTGGTAATGGCCTCTACCTCATTATAGGTTTTCATCTCCTTAGCCCCGGGGTTATCCTGTCGGCGGATTTCATTGTACAGTGTCTTGGCCACAACATCATGTCTCATAGGTAGGTAATACCGTGATGACATTTTTGGACAACTGCTAATGATGTGGGTGATATCTTCGATACTGATTCCACAGAGTCTGCATCGATTATTACATTGTGGCGCTTTGCCCGCCTCTCTGTCCCGTTTGTTTATTAGGAATTTGGTTGCTATTTCTTGTTCTTGAATAGCAAAGGCATACCCTGCAAAGTGAGAGTTGGTGACCCGATTGTTTTTCCACGATAGACTGCTCTGGTTGTCAATGTTGTTATCACCCTGGAGCTTTCTGTTAACGTATCCATGCATGGTCTTCTGCTGGAATGCATTCATCCTCTCCTCTGATGTTATGTTACGGTAGAGTCTTGCAATTTCTTTGGGTAAGAGTTCAGGGTTGTCGAATAGGGAATGCTTGTCAAGTAGTTGCCTTCCCAATCTCATGATGGTATTTACCTCATGTCTGCAGACTTCATCAAGGGGTGCACTTCGACACTTGGTGGTTATGAGATGATGTCGAAGAGATATGACACGGCATTCAAAGGCAGTCTGAATTGATGTTAGGCCCCTCCCTCCTTTATTTCGTTTTAGGTATAGGCGGTCTACATCGCTATTGATGTGAAAGTTGTTCGTGCTCGTTAGTATTTTTCGGGTCTTCACATCAAGGGCTCGGATTTCATCGATCGTCCAGTCAAGTATCCCGAATGTCGGTATGAGTACTGGTACTGCAAACACATTGTGGGCTATTGCTTTATTGAACGCAGAGAGTTCCGAGGTCCATATTTTCCTAACCCGATTTCTGTATTCCTTAGTAACACGTTCCTTGTTACAGGTACCTTCATATGATACGTTTTCATCTACTCCCAGGTATCTGTAGGATTCCTCATCAGATATTGGAGAAACAGATAGGCCATTGATGGAGATGTTGTTAGGGTGGATTTTAGCCTTTCCTCGTTCCACAACCATATAGGAATATTTATCTTGGCCAAACTCTAGTCCTACATCATCAGAAAATGTTGTGACCAGGTCGAGGCTTTTTTTCATTTCATCCATGTTCTTGGCATACAATTTCAAATCATCGACAAAGAAGCAGTGCGTAATTTTGGTGTTTCGGTTTGCCTGCGTTCCAATTAGATACCCTTCAGACTTCTTCAGCATGTATGATAATGGGTTAACCGACAGTATGAACAGCATCACAGAGAGGCTGTCTCCTTGGAATATCCCTCTGCGATATTGTATTTTTTTGCTGGTGATACATCCACTTACTGTATTTAACTTCACGATGGTGGCCCAGGAAGATGTCAGGTTAGATATGGCATTAATCAAGTTCCCTGGGACTTTAGCAAGTCGGAGGGCTTCTAGCATCCACGAATGGGGGACAGAGTCGAAGGCTTTTTTATAGTCAAGCTACATGGAGACCAGATTTCTTCTGTGCTGCCGTACCTCCGTCATTACTACCTTATTTATAAGTAGCCGTTCAGTACATCCCCAGACTCCTTTCTTCCCAGCTGCTTGTTCAGCTGTGATTATACTATTGTTTTCACAGTGGTCCCGGAGGAATCTGTTTAGGCATGTTGTATAAATCTATGTATGTATGTATGTATGTATGTATGTATGTATGTATGTATGTATATATATATGTGTGTGTGTGTATACATATATATATATATATATATTATTTATACAGATGTTTATGCCTATCAATATCTACACATATAACTCGTACTCATATGCATATGGATACGTGCACACCCACATATCCGTGTATCTGTATGTCTTATCGCCCCTGTACACGCATGTATATTTACCTTGTATACATACATTCACACATGCACACGTACATACATACGCGCATACGAACACACATACATATACACGCAAATATGCATGGATGTACGCACACACGAATATAATTAGATGGTTGTGAAATTCGGCTATGAGGATGAGTGAGGGGTTAGATAGGGGTTAGAATTTAAAATATAGATTTATAAGGCGATAGGGATTACCTAAGGGGTATTGTGGAAATTTTGGTATGGTCATTTTAGCATTTGGATTTGGGTAGAATTTGAATGTGTGAAAAAAGCGGTGATTACATGTTTAGTGCCTCATTATGTTTATTTAGCAGAGCTGGAGAGTTGTGCTTTAATATGTGAAGTGCCTCCTTCAGGCAAGGTTTGCAGGTTGAGCGTTGACCTCGGTAGGGAAGCCCTGAGTCCAGTATGGAACATGATAAAGTATGTGATATATTTGCATTTTTGAGAGGATGTATGTGGCTGGCGAGTGTTGTAGATTTACTATGTTTATCGTATCTAAAAGAATGGAGGTGAACGGCATATCGTTGCTTTAAAGTTTTGGTTGATCCTATGAATATGGCTGTAGAGTTATGTAATAGATTAAGGAGATTGCATTTGTAAATTACATTATATCTTTTGCAATAGGTTTTTAATGGGCAGGTGGCTCCAGGACGGCAATTACAATTAGGTAAGTTTTGGGGACTGTGCTCAGTAATAGAGGTATTATCGTCAGAGGAAAGGTTGTAGAAGTGCCTAGAAGATTCTATATTATTAGTATTATTAACATTGCTATTATTATTATTGTTATTAATTGCACTATTTGTAGGGGTAGTAGAGATTGTATTGGTGTTCTGGGCAGTGTCAGTATGATGGGTTGGGTTGTGGTTGTGGTCTAATATAAGGGTAACTGTGCTGGATCTGTGTTGAGTGTTCGTATGACAAGAGTTGTAGTGATGTGAGAATTGATAGTAAAGTGATAGCTTTTGCTTATTAGAGGCTGCTACAATAGATTCGAAGTTGGGTGAGGTAGAATAATATATATATATATATATATATATATATATATATATATATATATATATATATATATATATATATATATATATATGTACTGTGTATACACACATCCATGTATACATGGGTATTTATGCATAGCTTTGTGTGAAGTAAATATATCAATATTTATTTCTATATGGCATAAATAACTAGATTATTATCTCCATATCCCAGGTCTTTCAGCACAATCATATACAAGTTGTAACACACAAGTTGTAATACGACTGAATTGTTTCACGCACAATTTTTTTTTATTACAGTAAGTTTTATTAATTGCTATTTCAAAATTATAAGTTGAAAATAAATGTTTTTAGTTCCTCGAAGCATCGTTAATGATCAGATGTATGCAATTATGTATGTCAGTATGTATGTATGTATGTTATGTATGTATGTATGTATGCATACGTGTATGTACGTATGCATGCATGCATGCATGCATGCATGTATGCATGTATGTATGTATGTATGTATGTATGCATGCATGCATGCATGTATGTATGCATGTATGTATGTATCTCTCTCCCCTCTCTCTCTCAATATATATATATATATGTATGTATATGTATAAATATGTATATATATATATATATATATATATATATATATATATATATATATATATATATACAGGCATGCTCGGCTTAAGTCGTTTCGATTTGAGACGTTCTCGATTATACATCGGTTTTTAAAAATAATATATGGAAAATGTTAATGTTAATTGTAATGTTAAACACACATCATAAAGTAGTGTAGCTTAGTGAACGTAATCATGAAATCAGCTGTGTTGTCTTATTCATCGGTCTTTCGGAGCTCATATTGCACTGTAGTTCTAATATCTACCGTTAGACGTCGTTGTCACTCGTGATTCCCGCGATTGTTTGAATTCAGATTTGTTTACGTCTGTTTATCGGCTACTTTCTGATTGTCATGCACTTGTGACTTTATATTTTGCTCTCATGGCTCCTAAGAATATTCATAGTGAAAGTGCTAAGTGTCATGCTACAATGCTGGAAGATTGAATGCTGGAACTGGCTATGATAAAACGCAATGAAAAAGGTGAAAAAGTGGTAGTAATTGCACGATCTTTTGGGATGAGTCGGACAACTGTATCGACGATTGTACATAATAAGGATAAGATTTTAGCACAAATCAAATCTGAAGCTCCAGGGATGAAGAACATTGTCATCAATAAGAAAAGAGGCAAAATCTTTGAAGAAATGGAAAGTCTTCTTTCTCTTTGGATTGTTAAGTTGAATCGTCAGCGTGCTACTATTAGTCAAGAAATCATTCAAGAGAAAGTGTTGTCTTTGTTTGAGGACCTGAAGAAAAAACATCCAGATGAGAAAGATGTAGAGTTCAAGGCAAATCAAGGATGATTTATCAGATTTAAGGAGCGAAGAAGTTATCACTCCATTAAGAGGCAAGGCGAAAGAGTATCAGCTGAAGAATAGGCAGCAGTGGGATTTTTAAATGTGTTAAAGAAAATCATCGGAAAAAAAAAAACGGGTTTCTTCCCGAACAGTTTTTTAACGTCGACGAAATCGGATTGTATTGGAAAAAAATGCCAGACCGTTCATTCATTTCCAAGAAGGAGAAAACTGTTCCATTATGTTGGGAGGTAACTGTGCAGGAGATTTTAAATTAAAGCCATTGCTTGTGTATTATGCACACCAACCCTGTGCCCTGTAGAACATACCCAAGGCATCTCTCCCTGCTATGTGGATGGCTAATTCAATAGCATGGATTACAGTTGCTGTTTCTGAAGAGTTGTTCATTTTACAGAAGTACTGTAAGGAGAAAGGGATTCTCTTTAAACCACCAAATTGAGTGTATATATTGGTAAACACAAAGTAATTTTGGTTTTAGTAATATTGCAAAATAATAGTAATTACTGAATTTGTTTTTAAGCTTAAAAAAGGTTTTTAGCTTACCATGTCTTATTGTAAACTTCATTCATAAATAAAGCGTCTGCGATGTACGATAAACAACGTCAAATTGTATTCGTAAATTTAGATTACTTTTATTTACCGTACTGTATTTAAAAAAATATTTGTTCGTAAGCTTAAAATAAGTTTTTATTAAGCATGTATTATTGAAGATGCATTCATAAATAAAGTTCAGAACTGGGAATGTTTATTATCTGTTTAGCCGAGAGACAAGTTAATTAGACTTATATCTTGAGCGCTAGGTCCAATTAACGATGTAGAGTGAGGTATACCTGTATATATATATATATATATATATACAGACACACACACACACACACACGCACACACGCACACACACACACACACACGCACACACACACGCACGCACACACACACATATATATATATATACATATACATATACATATACATAAATATACGTGTCTGTGTGTATATGTATAAAGACTTTATCCTATTCTTGAATATAACCAGAATATATTCAGTGCTGAATTTTATTCTGGAAAAACACATGTACCGAGATGCAATTCGAAAAGTCCGCCTCTTACATAGATATATAGGGACAAAAAATTTTCCATGTACTATGCTGAATGTTGATTTTTTGTTTATTTTTATGTCTTGCCCATATGTGTACTGATGAGTAAAGGTTGCATAATACTGCAATAATTACGAAATCATGATCTACCGTTTAGTCTGCTTTTATGGGGCTAGCTTTGAGAGTTGCATTCCCTCGCGTTCGGTAAATGTGTGTTTATTATGGTAGTTTGACTTTAGAGTACCTGTTAGCGTGAGGCATTTATGCATAGTAATATCCTTATATAAATAAATATATTACGTATATATATTATGTATATATATATATATATATATATATATATATATATATATATATATATATATATATATATATATATATATATATATATATATATATATATATATATATATATATATATATGTATATATATATATACTAGCAGAGATACCCGTCCTTGCTCGGGATTAAAATGTCATAGATTTGTATTGTTTTACTTGTTTCATTCATGTGAATGTGGCCATGCTGGAGCACCACCATTAGTCGAAGAAATCAACCACAGGATTTATTCTTCGTGAGCCTAGTACTCATTTTGTCAGTGACTTTTACCAAACCGCTAAGTTACGGGAATGTAAACACACCAACATCAGTTGTCAAGCAATGGTGGGTTACAAACACAAGACACACGCACACATGCACAAATATACACATATATACGACAGTCTTCTTTCAGATTCCGAGTACGAGACCCACTCACAAGGTTTTGGTTGTCCTGGGGCTATAATAAGCATGCATCTATATATATATATATATATATATATATATGCATAGTAGCTGATATACCCGGTAATTCCCTTGGTTCCGTTCTCATAATTGTTTCGCTAGTTCAATAACAACAATACAAAGTATGTAGCTCTTAAAACAGTTTTTGTACATTTACAGAGAATACCGAACTGTCTTACAAAAGATCTTGTTTTTAGGAATTCCCAGTAAGTTATGAATACGCAAACTGTGAAGTCAGTTATTTAATACCATGAAATTAATTTCCCTATAGTAAGAATTCAAATAAAGTAGCCCCTAAAAGGGCTTTAATACGTTCCCAGAGTATACAGATTTTATGAGGAAATATTAAGTTATGTATGCTAAAATCGTGAAACATGTTACTAATAACAGGCTAATCAGATATGAGATGATAACAATTCAAAGTAATTAACTGTGAAAAAATGCTTTTGTGCGTTCCCAGAGAATATTACCCTCAGCAGTGCTAGTGTTAGTATATTCGTGAATAAGTCACTAACCGAAATAAGTGGATCTATTGTTTAGGAGAATATTATTTACTTGTTTAAGCGTTGCATTGGATAAATTGAGAAAATAACTAAAATAGTTCAAATACTAAGAAATAAGCATACTGAAAATGAATGGGTTATTTCCCTTGGTGGTTATTTCCTTTGGAAGCTTAAAAATCATTACTCCCACCGTTCACCCACGCCCAGATGTTATTCCTCCCGCCGTCTACTAGGACATTTTTTCGAAATCAATTTATACTTAAAACCTCCCCAGACACATAAGCAATGTGCATGTGAAATTTAAGAAAAATCGGTCGAGCCGTTTTGGGGCAAAACGAGGACACACCGACACACACAGACATGTTCAGTTTTAATATGTAAGATATATATATATATATATATATATATATATATATATATATATATGAGAATGGAGTACGTGGAGCAAGAACACACACGAAAACGATAAGTCTCACTGAAGAGGTCACAGATGTGTGACGAAAGATTTCCGGACAATGGACACGAGTTAAAATAATAAAAGAAGAACAGTAATAAACGAGTGAAGAGTCTTATAGATGAAATGTACGAAACAAAATCTGACACTCTAAGACCGAGAGCAAGCTGAGAATACAGCTGAATATACGGAAATTTCACCAAATCCACTTCAATTGACCGCAAAAATATGTTGCTTAAAGCTTGACATTTATAGAGAATGTTCAGCATGTTTACTGCTGATAACATTCCTAATATTGAGTGTAACATAAAAAATTAAATGAGAAATTTACCAAGAACTCAAGTCTTGCGCTCAGCTGTACAAAGATTTGATGTGGCATTAAACACCCCAAAAATGTGTATAAGTTCTTCAAACTTCTAATTGTTTTTGGTAAACTATTAAACATAATATCTGTTCTTCATCTTTCCACTCAGTCATTTCGTCACTAAAGATATATATATATATATATATATATATATATATATATATATATATATATATATATATATATATATATATATATATATACATACATACATACATGCATGCATACATACATACATACATACATGCATATATATATACATACATACATACATACATGCATACATACATACATACATACATACATACATACATACATACATACACGCATGCATACATACAATAGATAATTAGCATGAATATGGAGATTAATAAATATGCATATTTATTATTTCTCCGTATTAAAATGCTGAACAGCTATACAACATATTTGATTTAAATGCGTATGAGTGACGTTTCTGCTGCATAGATATCTCTTCATTGTATTTGGGTCCAGTTGCTTTCGACTGGTTACTAATCTATGCAACTTCATTCAATTTCCATCCACTGAAGTGATTTGAAGTGAACTAAATGTTTGTAGGTTTGACTGCTATGACCCTATGCTGACCCTAGATTTGAATTTCGAATCGAGAATATTAGAATTTTAATTAGGTCAAAGTATATTCTTTAAAACCACTATCTTTAGGTGGATTAGGAATTAGTGGGTTTCAGAAATTGCGTACAACTATTAGTCACTAATTCAAATATAATTAAATATATGAAATATGTAGAACTAATTTGTGAGGTGAATTCGAATTTTGCTATGTATAAATCAAGTTTTAATCAACATGTAGTTTGGTCGTCCTATACGTGTTGCAAGAACTTTTAAAATATGTAATTTTACGTATGAGGAAACAGATTACTTCTCGATGTAGGCAATTACACTGACATCATGTAAATTCAAGGTCCTCCTTTTTATGTGGTACTTATTTGATTAAAGAACCTTGGAGTCTGCCAAAAAGATGCATATGCAGTTCGGGGAAAGAAAAATGTGTAGAAATATTTTGAAACTAAATTTATTCAGACTTCACAGGAGTAATGCAGGTTACCTTTTACATTTTTCGCCTTTTCTTTTGTGGGTGTTTCAAAGCCTTTGTCTTTTTTTAAATATGATTTTTGATAAAAGATTAAATCAAATCCTTTACTTTAAAAATACAGAAATCTTTACTGCTAAGATTGGATAATGAGAGTGAAAAATACCGAAAAATCATTTCATGGTACTATTGGGAAACTGTGACAAAATTACAGACGTACAGTTGTTTAAGGAACGTAAAACTATTTTAATTTGAGAATGTTATTGAGCTTAGCGTCAATGGATGAATGAGTTTGGAACAGAATCTTCTGCATACCTAACAATTTTACAGATTCGTTCGAAACACCTGGTACCATGTGTGATGTGCAGAAGGTATACGCGAGAGAAGAATATGCAGTAAAGCTTATGGCGCATTCTTAAAAGTGCTAAGTGAAAAGTTTACATCCCAAAATCTTCATCAAAGAAACGAATTTTTTTAATAGTTTCAAGACATGGTGTGAGACTGAAGAGTTTGTGAGGACAATTGTACGCTCTGGTCTTTCTTTCTTTCTTTCTTTCGTTCTTTCTTACTTTCTTTCTTTCTTTCTTTCTTTCTTTCTTTCTTTCTTTCTTTCTTTCTTTCTTTCTTTCTTTCTTTTCTTTCTTTCTTTCTTTCTTTCTTTCTTTCTTTCTTTCTTTCTTTCTTTCTTCCTTCCTTCTTTCTTTCTTTCTTTCTTTCTTTCTTTCTTTCTTTCTTTCTTTCTTTCTTTCTTTCTTTCTTTCTTTCTTTCTTTC
This sequence comes from Octopus bimaculoides, assembly GCF_046866305.1. Taxonomy (NCBI): domain Eukaryota; kingdom Metazoa; phylum Mollusca; class Cephalopoda; order Octopoda; family Octopodidae; genus Octopus; species Octopus bimaculoides. The sequence continues at coordinate 54,872,724 of NC_142944.1, forward strand.
TTTCTTTCTTTCTTTCTTTCTTTCTTTCTTATCAGACTTGAAAATGAATGGCTCCACTGTCAAGTTATAGGTATCCCGATAACTCTGAGATCCGGAGGTATACACAAACTTCAAGAATACTTTAAATATAAAAAATTCTCTCTTCACTCTGTTATAACAAATCAGAATGTACCTTTTAAACCAAATAATTAAAAGGAACCTATACAAACCCATTGAAATTTAACGTTAAAATGTCGGCGTACGGAGCCGAATATATATATATTTATATATTTATATATATATATATATATATATATATATATATATATATATATATATATATATATATATATATATATATATATATATATGGGTTCAAGTCCCATGCAGCTTATATGAACTTACTCTTTCATGTTATATTATTCCTTCAGAAATCGCCACAACATTCGCAGCCAATGCGTGAAGCCAATATTCCATATGATTGAGAATATCTATACATATATAAATCCTAAACACATTTTCAGTGAAATCTTTCACAGGTAAAATACTGGAACAATAGCATATGTGAACAGATTAAATGCTCTACAACTCTGACCTGTAAAGTTGTCTTCTGTTATAAGAATATAAAATTTTAGAGTCTAAAATACTAATTAAAGTTTGAGACAAGCAATGGAAATGTTATTGTAGAAAGTGGGATTAAATCATTCGAAAGATCCTAGGATTCAGTGATGTGATTGTACTAATAATTGATTGTGATATAAAAAAAAAAACAACAGCAGCTTTGTACGAGAACTCAATGTTATTGACCAGAGCATTTGAATGGTACTTCATTTATTTTACTCCGAAAGAAAAGGGAAAAGTTAATCGCGACGGGATTTAGATACAGATTGTAAAGAGTTTTAAGAAAAAAAAGTTTTTTCCCATCATACTAAAGATTCTGCCATTTCACTGGCCTTCAAGCAATACTAATACTAAAATAAAATTTGCATAGTTTTTTTTATCTAAGTACCTTTAGATCTAAGTATACCATGGAGACGAATTAATAGATGCTATTGACAAAAATGTGGTAGAACTGAATTCAAAGATAGTTTTCAGCGATGTGATGGTACTATTAACAATAAATAATAGTAAACTTAACCCTTAAAAGCAGTTAGAATAACTCATTGAAGGAAAATAAACAGATTTAATCTCTTACATTATGACGCGTAAATCAAACATTATTCTTTTAGTGGCGCGACAGTGCTAATAATAAGCTAATAAAAGTTTGATAAGTTTTATCAATGATAAGATGAGAGTATTTGTACAAGTATTTACCAATGATAAATGATAAAAAACTATTTTAAAACCAATAACTAAAGGAGAAATAAAAATATTTTTGAGTGAAACTAAGGAAATTTTGGTATTCATATACATGCACACAGATACACACGGAATTTTCACTTTATTATCGACGAATAGAATTTCACAATAATTTGATTTCTTTTTTTCATATAAAGTCTAATTGCAAAAAGAGAGAGGACTTGATGTCTAGAACTCAATACGAATATAGTATGCACAGAAAAACATGCTATAATATAATATCTGGTTTCAAATTTTAACATAAAGACAGCAATATCGGGGAAAGGGTAAGTCGATTACATCGACCCAGTGCGCAACTGTTACTTATATTATAGACTCCGAAAGGATGAAATACAAAGTCGACGCTCTTGGTATTTGAACTCAGAACATAATGATATACGAATGGCCACTAATCATTTAACCCGGCATGATAGCGATACCACCTACTCGCATAATTGCAAATTAATCACGATTAACTACAAATTGTTGTATCGCTTAAGAAGTTACTATAAATAAATAGCAGAATATATTTTCAAATTAAAATACACTTTTACTCTTTTACTTGTTTCGGTCATTTTGACTGCGGCCATGCTGGAGCACCGCCTTTAGTGGAGCAAATCGAACCCAGGACTTATTCTTTGTAAGCCTAGTATTTATTTTATCGGTCTCATTTGCCGAACCGCTAAGTTACGGGGGACATAAACACACCACCATCGGTTGTCAAGCGATGTTGGGGGGACAAACACACACACACACACACACACACACACACACATACATATATATACATATATACGACAGGCTTCTTTCAGTTTCCGCCTACCAAATCCACTCACAAGGCTTTGGTCGGCTCGAGGATATAGCAGAAGACACTTGCCCAAGGTGCTACGCAGTGGGAATGGACCCGGAACCATGTGGTTGGTAAATAAGCTACTTACCACACAGCCACTCCTTCGCATGTTTGCATTTTATGAATATTCCTGCAAATAACCGACAAGTGTTCATTTAGCGTTTCTCTATAAAAGAGAAACGCCAAGCACATTTGGAAGAAAGTTTTATTGTGCGTTAATCGTGAAGTTGATCTCGTTTCCATTTATATTAGCATATTTTCTCCTAACACAAACCTGACTAAGATCTATATACTACTGAAACTCTGTGATTGCCTGCTTACGTGCTTACGTGCGTGTTTTTCTGTAATTTAATACAGCAAAACCGGCGCATAATGGAGAAAATACTTTGAAAGTAAGGTACCATTGAAATGTGAATACAAACAGAATAAAACACGGACAACTGATTACCGAGATACGCAGTATTTTGAGGTACCAATACGGTAACAATACGGTGCATAATGGGAAAATACTCCGAAAGTAACATAACCCTGAAATGGGAATATACAATACTGTGAAAATTCTTTCCAATAGCTTTATATTTACGTTATATAACAATTCGCTTGGCTCTTTTGTAGAAGTGTGCACATATGCTATAAATAAATGCTGTTACTGGAGTTCAAGTTTATCTCAGAAGTTCTATTGCTATTAGATGCTGTAAATAATCAACAAAACCTTTAATATGAACTTGTAAACCAGACCTATGATCACACAAACGAATTGAAATATTTAACTGAATCATCATAAAATGAACTTTCCTTTTAATGTAATGTTGAAATTAGCTTCAGTGTTTTATAAGATGAACCGTCAGTGATTCAACGTGTCACGGGTAATCTAGTTTTTTATAAAAACGAAATGACAAACGAAATGCAATATTTTAGATACCACCCACTCACCCACCATAAATTGCCCAAGCAATTCTAGCTTTAGTTTTTTTTGTTTATAAACAAAAGTAAATAAACAAATAAAAAGCAAGTGGGGACAAAATAATATAAGCAAGTAAAATAAGAATCAAAGAATCAAACACATGTACGTTAAAAAAAAAATTAAACACCTATCTTTAATTAAACAGGTGATTGAGATTGAGTATATTAGCTTAAAACCTGCTTTCAGAGTCACAAGTCCTAACATACAGGGTATTGAAACAATAGTATAGTCCCTGCCCTGAAGTGAAATAGGTGAAGGAGGACACTATAATTTTGAGTACGCGTGACACAACGAGAGATTTACAAAGATATCTACAAACCTAACTTAGATGCATTATTCTGCTATCAGAAAGGGATAGGTTATACATACACACACACACACACACACACACACACACACACACACACATATATATATATATATATATATATATATATATATATATATATATATATATGCACACGCGAGCACACACACACACACACATACACACACACACACACACATACACGCACACATATACACACGCATACACACATGTTTCAGCGTTTAAAAACAAAAGATATAAAATCTATTTACAGATTGTGTGCATTCACACATGAGTGAATCGATACTTAGAATTTATCTGCAACGGCGTACAATAATAATAATAATAATAATAATAATGATAATGATAATGATGATAATAATAATAATAATAATAATAATAATAATAATAATAATAATAATAATAATAATAATAATAATAATCATAATAATAATAATAATAATAATAATAATAATAATAAATTCCCGGATGCAGTACCAGGCAGTGGCTCTCATGGCTTCTGATCTTAATTGATTAGAAGTGTTATCATGTACATTGTTTTGTCTTGCTATAAAAGATGGACTACAGCAAATATTCTGCTTAATACCACAGATTTGCTTGTGAGCTGTTTGGTCTTAGCCAGTTGAGCATGTCCTTTGGTGGCTGACAATATGTGCATCTCTGATCATGAGCAGAAGTAGTGGGGTAGAGATTCTATAAAGAAATAAATGGAGAGTGTACAGATGAAAAGTTGATACCAGATAACATTGAAAGTCAAAGGTTTTGGAATGGCATCTAGAGCAAAGACAAAGAGCACAAGAAGGATTCTGAATGCTTTCAAGAACTGAAACAATCAGTAGTCTGTCCAAAACAGGCAGAACTAGTCATTTCAGTTAAGGAAGTGAAGGAAATCAGCTAAAAAAAAAAAAGAAAATGTGCAACTGGAAGGCCCCGGGACCAGATGGATCAAAAGATTAGGTGAATGTCATGTACGAATAGGATCGATTATCGTAAGGTGTACGATATGATTCCACATTCTTGGATTATGGAATGCATGAACCTAATAGGTATTGCATCGAATGTTGAGCAATTGCTTGGAAAATTATGGCGAATTGGAGAACAGAATTGAGAACATATGGAAGTTTAGGGACAATAGAAATCAGGAGAGGCATCTTCCAAGGGGACTGACTGCCTATCCCCACTGATCTTTGTACTGTGCATACCACTAACACTGATTCTGGGGAAAGCAAAGGTGGGTTATATGTTCAAGAGCCGCTAACAGAAAGTCAACCACTTGTTATTCATTGATGTTCTCAAACTTTATGGTAAGGATGAATCTCAAGTCAGTTCTCTGATTGATACGGTGTATACTTTCAGTGTTGATATCAGAATGGTATTCGGGCTGAAAAAGACAAGGAAGTTGCTGACTAGATATTGGATACTCCACCCAAAATGTGACACAGATAGACTGTATGCACCAAGAATAGTGGGAAGCGGACTGATTGGATGCGAACACAACATTAGCAGAGAATAAAAGTACACGGCATGGTATATAAAATTCCACAGAGTTGCTATTATTGGAAGTAAGAAGGTCAAGTTTTTGTAGGCCGGAAGATTGCAAACATGAAGCATTGTACAGGTACTTAAGAATGAATGAAACTGAAAACAGGTGTATAAAGAAAAGAATGCATGAACAAATTCATAGGGATGTTGAAAAGAAAACAGACAGAGAAAAAATATGGTTATGGATGACTAAATGTGATTTAAGGCCGGAAACGGAGGCTCTAATCTGTGCTGCCCAAGAGCAAGCATCAAGAACCGTCAATACATGCCCAAAGAAGTCGCATGACTCAGCCGCAACGTATCACGAGATGGAAATATGAGCGTATATGAGCAGAAGTGGATGCATGGATATGTTAATAGAAAGCTCCGGGATGAAAGTAACATTGATCATGAAAGCAGTCTATCATGGACCAACAACCACTTTGAATTATGCGTTTGCAATCTAGGAACAAGAAATATCATCCAACTACCTGATGCACGAAAGGAACAGAGATGCAGTAAAAGCAGCAAATTGTGATAACCGATGCATACTTTGTGGAATTAACACAGAAGATATCATTCGCATCTTAAGCAGTTATCCGAAAGTATCATCACGGTATTATCTACCGAATGGACATGATGTTATATCTAGAACACTCTATAATGAGATCTGTCGGAAGGATAACAAAAAAAAAAAAAGAACCTACGGTATGGTAGAAGTCAGTGTTAATCATAATAAAAAGGAGTAGTGGTGGAATGTCCCAATGAAAACTTCAATAAAATGTAAATATAATAGATCTGACATAGTAATTTGGATTAGAGAAGAGAAACTGTGTGCAGTTGTAGGAATTGGCTACCTAGCGGATGTTAACAAAAAGCTAAAGATTAGAGAAAAAAAATATTTACACTGAACTATTGAGAAATCGGCAGTTACTCTGTGCAGTTTATAAGTTCAGGTTTATATCTGTAATTATTGGAGCACTGAGATATGTAACACACTGCTTAAATAACAATCTTGAGCAATTGGGCTTCTCAAAGCTGGAAAGGTGAAAGCTGATTCGAAGACAACGAATCCAATCCATCACTGAAACTGTAAATATCTGTAAAACTTTCCAGAAGTCTATCATTTAAATATATATGAGCATGACTAGACATGCAATTATATGCATGAGAATACATATATAAAACAAAACATACAATTTTGCATACATACATACATACATGCCTGAATGCATACATACGTATTTGCATACTTACATACAAACATACTTACATACATACATGCATACATACATACATACATACATACATACATACATACATACATACATGCAAAAATACCCTGTTGACGTTGAAATTCCAATGAAGGAACCCTGGATCTAGATTAGAAACTAATTCTTTCTCTATTGGCAAGAAATGTTGAAATGAAATTGAGTAATGACAAACATACATACATACGTACGTACATACATACATACATACATACATACATACATACATACATACATACATACATATATAAACACAAACTCACATATATATACGTATGCATCTATACATGTATCCATACATAACGCATATGCAGATTCCAGCAGTGAGGAAAATAGGAATGCAAAACCTGTTATTCTATGACGTTGATGAATGTGAACAAGACAGGGAAATCAATGACAGTCTGGTCAATGCTTAGAGAAGTATTTTTCGGTTTCCTCTACAACCAGCTCAGCTTACGCTATGTATAACAATCATAAATTAGACTACCACTGTAGTGGCTATTTCAGTTTGGACAACATTTCATTGACAATCAATCTTTGTATATATACAACACAGTGTGATTCAAAAGCACTGAAATAAATTTAGATATTAGAATACCTAACTGTAAGATAAATAGGAAAAAGCAAGTTTATATAATTATTGTTTCATTTATTTACTTTTTATTGATGTTTCTTCAGTTTTGATACAATACGCGTTTAGTCTGTTCCTTTTGGGCATTTTTTCTGATTGTATTACTATTTCTTCATATTATTTCTTCCTTTTTATCTCTTCATTTCTTGTGCATTTTGTTTCTTTCTAATATATATCACTTTGCATTGCAACCTTACCCGGAATTTCGCAATAGTGGGATTTCTTTCTCACACACAATCTCTCTTTCTTTCTAGAATAATTAGAGAAAATGTAGTTGCTTCTTGCGAATAATTAAATAAAATTTTCTATTTGAATCATGAAAACAAAAACTAATTTAATATAGAAATATGTATGTTTTTTAACATATAATCATATATATATGCACATACATAAATATATGCATTAATATAAATTTACATGCATGCATACATAACATATACACCTATACGACCCCCAGCATTATATTCGTGCTTTAGTGTAAATGAATGTATATAAAGTTTGTCGATATATTTTGAAGGTTTTTTTTTTGTATATCTAAAATATTCAGTGATGCACATTTGTGCAAGAAACAAAAAGTAAAAGAGAATGTAGTCTCTTGACGAAGCTTTTCATAATTTGCTGCCCACTCAGGAGAGCCGCTTTCATTTTCCCTCTTATAAAAAATAGAGCATATCTATTATTAGATTTCTAATGCCCGTAAAGCAAGTCTTTGTAATATTCCAATTTATTTTAATTTTTCTGATTCACGTAAGACGCACACACACATACACAAGCAAACAAATATATGCATTCATTTATATATGATGTGTGTGTGTGTATGTGTGTATGTGAGTGTATTTGTGTGTCTGTGTTTGCCCTCCACCATAGCTTGACAACCGATGTTGGTGTGTTTAAATTCCCATAGCCTAGTAGTTCGAGAAAAGAGAACGATGGATGAAGTACTAGGCTTACAAAGAATAAGTCCTGGCGTCGAATTATTCGACTAATGGCGATGCTCCAGTATGGCCACTGTCAAATGACTGAAACAACTGAAAGAATATATATATTGTTGAAATTTACAGAAAAACAAAAGACGAAGACAAGTGTATGAACAACAATCAGGTGTAGTAGTTTGACGCTGGGACAGTCAGAAAATAAAGTGTTGATGAAACCAAAACGAAGGTGCGTGTGTGTGTGTACATGTGAGAATGCATTTGTGTGTGTGAGTGCCTCTGTACTGTGTTGGTGTGCAGATGATGGTAAATGGGTGTTTGTTTCCCACACCATCGCTTGAAAAAAAACCCGGTGTTGGTGTGTTTACAACACTGTAACTTAGCGGTTCGGTAAAAGAAAAACAATAGAATAAGCACTAGGCTTACAAAGAATAATTCCTGGGCTCGATTTGTTCGACTAAAGGCGGTGCTCCAGCATGGCCGCAGTCAAATGACTGAAATACACACACACACACACACACACACATATATATTACTACGAACGTATAGACAGAGAAATAAAGCATTTCTTATAAGACCGATAAACGTTATACACATACAATGAATCTCAAATACCAGTTTACATTTACATATGCATGTCTTTTTAATGTACGTGTATATTCAAGAGTATACGTATCTGCCCGTATGTAAGTATATAAGTAAGCATGCATTTGAGCATATGCTTATACACACACACACGTGTGTATATAAACTTTTGTTGAAGAATGTGGTTATTTCTATATTAAATTAGATTTTATGATTCTAATAGAAATGGTTATATAATAGTTCCCAAGAAGCAAGTAATTTTTTTTTAATTATTCGAAGAAAGAAATCAAAGAAGAGAGAGAGAAAGAGGGAAGGAAAAAATTGCCTATGAAAAAGAAATAGTGCGATTTAAATTTTAGGGGAGAGATAACGATTGTAAAATAGAGAGAAGTGCACTTGAAAGGAACAAAATTCAAAAGAAATTAAACGATAAAAAAAGAACAAATAGTAAGACGAAAAATGTCATAGACGAAAATTGTAATAAAAATTTAAAAAATATATAAACACAAGTTGTCACAAAAGTGAAGAACTTAAACGGAAAAAAAGGACACATGAATAAATGATAAATAAATCAATAATAATTATAAAACGAAATAAAATAAAAGACGTGTAAAAAGGATGATCGTGTGAGAGCTGGGGAGACTTTTACTAACCCATTCTCTATACGTGTAATACACACACACACACACACACACACACATATATATATATGGATACGTATATAAATGTATGTATGCATGCGTCTGTATGTATGTGATGGTGTACGTGTATATATATAGTTATGCATATGCACACACACACACACACACACACACACACACACACACACACACACATATATATATATATATACTCATGAATACATATACATACAAATACATATTTATATATATGTGTGTTTGTGTATGTATATAGATATGTGTATACATATATATGCGTGCGTGTATATAAACATATATGATAGAGAGAAAGAGAGGGAGAGAGAGAAAGAGATAAAGAAAGAGAGAAAGAAAGACTGAAACTGTGAAAAAGAGAAAGAGAGAATCAGATCAACGCTTGAAATATGAAAGCAAGTTAACAAAGGGGGATGAACATAATCATAAGCTGCTTAGCTATGAAAAGAAAACAGTTAATGAAAGCATCGCCACTACCTCCACCACCACAACAACCATCCCCACCAACAACACACTACCACCAAAACCACCAGCAACACTACCAACACCACCACCACCACCACCACCATCATCATCATCATCATCATCATCATCATCACAACAACCAGTTGATGATCATGATGATGGTGAACATCATCATCACCATCAATGCAGAAAACACAAGCAGCAATAAAATGAGAAATAAGAATAATAGACACAAAACATGAAACACAAACGACAACAAAATAATATCTACAGCATCAAGAGCCCATCCATATTCAACAACAGCAGCAACAATGGAAATGTTACGACGACGACGACGATGAAGATGATGATGATGGCGTCGGCGTCGGCGGCGGCAGTGCTGCTGCTGCTGCTGCTGAAATAATGTTACAATGGTGATGTTAATAAAATAATGGTACAGCTGACACTTTATGGACAAAATTCTGTATCGTCACCAATCCGACCAACTCTCATCACAAAGACTCTTTTCAAAACACACCCCGACCACATAAACCATCAGACCCACCACATATTTCTTCAACTTTATCACTGCAACCTCCACCACCACTACAAACGTCACCACAACCCATCGTCTCTACAGTTACTAATAAAAATCGGAAACAATAATTTTTAACGAAAACTACCACAAGAACAATAGCGACGAAAATAAAATATGAAAGCAATAATAATACGCAGAACACACACACACACACACACACACACACACACACACACACACACACACACACACACACACACAAATGTGCGAACTGGTTTCAGGTGCTGTTACTATTGTTGTTAGTACGAGGGAGGAAGTACTTACTTTGGTGTTTAATAGCGAGAAAAATATATAAATCAGCGAAAACTAACAAAGGTGAAAATAAAGTCTTAAAATAGATTGAATAAAAGTGTTTGATCGGTCAACAAGATGCGAATAAAAGTTTCATTAAATTTGCAATGAAACTCTTCCAAAAATAACAGAGAAATATTCATTTGGAAGTCTACGAAATGTTTATACTATTGTACGATGCTTATATGTATATACATATATATATATATTAATCCAAACCGTTTATTGCAGCCAGGATCTGCACGAATATCATGCACTTTGGTTGTTAAAGGTTCAGAGATTCTAATATCAACTAGTGATGAATGAATACTAATTTCTTCATATATAAGGCACAATGATAGAGAAGAGAGAAACGTATTTAGGCTCACGGTTCAGAGATCAATAGGACGTATCCAGCAGTATTGTTGATGTTTTCATATAAACCATTTATTTTACAATATTTGTTTTCCCGAATCACAGTAAAGTGATTCGGGAGAATGAGCCATTCAAATGTAAACTGCAGTTAACTGTGTGGAGGACTTACATAAATATATATCGTCCGGCAATTGTGCTAGTTATTTCTGCATTAAGAGATGGGTCCGTCTGTTCAATATGAACTTATTGATAGAACACCGCCTCCGAACGTGTGCTAAGACTTTTTACGTATTGCGATTACCCAAGATTCACAGAACGAAATTCATCGCTATTTCTTGAGAGCTTTATCAATGAGCACAACTGTCCCACTCTACTGTTTAAGAAGAAACTAAAGACACTTGTATGTCGATATATTTTGATCAGAAGCGGTTCATAACTAATGAGCATGGGTCCTGTCAATTTTCTTATTCCAGTTCCATTGACACAACGCTTCTCAAAATCCGGCCGTTTCAAGTAGTTATGTTTACTGGAGCATCTCAGTCTTGACAGTAATTTCAAGTCTGCCAGGCCACTTCTGAAATTGGTTTGCAACGGTTCCAGGTGCCCCCTATCACAAACAGGTATAACCTCCACTTCTTCAATTTCAACAAACGTGCAATCTCGTGTTTCAAATCTTGGTACCTATTTACTTTGTCCTACTCTACTACTCGGTAATCTCCTGGGGTAGCGATGTCGATAGTTCAACAATGTCTTTCTTCTTTCTCAATCAGGATCAAATCAGATCATCTTACCTCAATAAACAGTGTCACATTGAAATCCCATAGCAATTTCACCATATCGTTTTCCATTAAGCGGGTGGATGGTGGTCATACCGCTTGTCAGCTCGTTCCAGTCAACAAAAGAGGGTTTCTTTAGGGTGATAGCTTTTCTCTGTTGCTTTTTTATTCTGCATGATCCAAAATGAAACTGGGATATCATCTAAACGGAAAATCTCAGACAATCAACCACCTCCTTTTCATGAATGATTTGAAGCTGTATGGGAAGGATGAGGCACAAGTGAGTTCTTTGGTGAACACGGGCCACTATTTTAGTACTGATATTAGAATGGAATTCGGACTCAAGAAGTGTGGTATACTGCACCTGAAAAGAGGGAACGTACAGTACCTAGTAGGTAGAGAATTACATAATACAGAACTGATTAAACAAATTGAAACGGAAGGCTACAAATAATTTGGCATACTAGAGTTCAACGAGATAATGGAGATGGAAATGAAACAGCAACTGAGAATAGAGTATTTCTGAAGACTAAGCTTGGTGTAGCGCTCAGAATTGATCGGATGGAATAAAATCTAAGCAGTTAATATATGGGCGATAGCATCATTTCTGCATGGAACTGGAATCATAAAATGGCAAAGAAAAAACTGATAAACATGGATACGAAGACAAGAAAGATATTGACAGTGTAAGGAGCCTTCCACCCTAAGAGTGACACTGATAGTCTGTACTTTCCCAGAAGAAAGCGTGGGAGAGTTTTGATCAATTGCCAGGATTGTATCGAAGCAGAAGAAAACAGCTTAAGGTTGTAAGTAAAAATACCGCGGAACCACTGTTTAAACGTGAAAAAGGACGGCGTCATTAAAACTAAGAAAGAAAAACTTAGAGGAAAAGAACACACGCAAAAAAACAAAAAAAAATAGTTTGGAAGGAAAATGTACTGTCAGCTTGCAAGTGATACGAACGCCAAGAAGAATACGGTGGCTATAAACGAGGAGTATGGCCTGAAGATAGAGACAAAAGCACTTATATGTGCAGCTCAAGATCAAGCGTTACGGACTATGTGAAGTGAAGAATCGACAAAACTACGGAGAGCGACAAATGTGTGGTGAGAGAGGTGAAACGGTATGGCACATCGTTAACGAATACTCGAAATTGACACAGCACCAATACAAAAGATGACATGACAATGTAGCAAGAATGATGCACTGCGAGGTCAGCGGAAATCATAGCCTACATTGAGGAAAGACATGGTAGGGGCAACCCCCAGAATGAGTCACCAGAATGAAAATTGCAAAATCATGTGCGATCACTTAACCAGACATCGGGAAAAAAATTATTATTATTATTATTATTATTATTATTATTATTATTATTATTATTATTATTGTTCAGTAGTTTTATTTTTATAACGTGCTTTCACTTCACTACCGAGCGCAGCTCTGTGCGCCTTGGTTTGCTGTGATGCTCTTATGGTTACTGTATTGAAAGTGTTTTCTTCTTCTTCTTCTTCTTCTTCTTCTTCTTCTTCTTCTTCTTCTTCTTCTTCTTCTTCTTCTTATTATTATTATTATTATTATTATTATTATTATTATTATTATTATTATTATTATTATTATTATTTTATGTTTGACTTTTGTTTTGCATTTGTACAAGTTGGATCCAAGTCTCACCCAGAGACCTCAAGAGACAACAAGTTAGAAGTTCATGTAGGTGTTATGCCTAGGGTACCATATATTTGGATTTGTACAGTTTTGTTCAAGTGAATGTTTAAGAAACCATAAGAAAATTATGTGTTTGCTTTAAAATTTGAGATCACATAGACAGTATTTTACGTAGGATATGGGCATTTTGAATTCAATTTCCGCTTGGGTCGACTTTGCCCTTCATCCATCCAGGGTCGATAAATTAAGTTTCACTGAAGCACTGGTGTCGATATAATCGACTAGTCTCCTCCTCACAAATTGCAAACCTTGTGCCTTTAGTAGAAAGAATAATAATAACAACAACAAAAAAAAACAACAAAGTCAAACATATAATAATATTAATAATAATAATAATAATAATAATAATAATAATAATAATAATAATAATAATAATAATAATAATAATGATAATAATAATAATTTGGTCTTGTAAGTAGTATTGTTGTAGAGAATGTTTAAGAAACCATAAGAAAATTATGTGTTTGCGTTAAAATTTGAGATCACATAGACAGTATTTTACGTAGGATATGGGCAGTTCCCATGAGCACTATCTTTTGAACTTCAGCCATTTTGGGGTTTCCTGGTATCTGAGCTAGGTAGTAATCAGCCCGTTTCGCTGTCATTCCCAGGGTAACTATGACAATAGGTATTGTTTTCGTCTTCAGATTCCACATTTTGCTAATTTCTATTTCAAGATCTTTATATTTGCTCAGTTTTTGGTAGGTCTTGACAGATACGTTTATATCGATTGGGACAGTCATATCAATGAGGAGGCATGATTTTTGTCTGAAGACTTTCAGTACGATGTCTGGCCTATTTGCGTCTATCTTCCTGTCAGTTCGAATGGTGAAGTTCCAGAGGAGTGCAATGTGATCATTTTCAAGTACTGGGAGTGGTTTGTGTTCCCTCCAGTTTTTATCGTGGGGCAAGTCCAGGTTTTTGCATATTACCCAGTGAATATATTGTGCAGCTCTATCATACCTGTTGAGATACTCTGTAGGCGCAAGCAGACTGCACATGGAGACAACATGATCGATGGTCTCATTTTGTTGTTGGCATATACGACATAATAGGGAGCTGCCGTTCTTTAATATGTTGGCCTGGGAGTTCTTTGTAGGTAGGCATTGATCTTGGGCTGCTATGATAAACCCCTCTGTTTCTGATTTCAAGCCAGAGGCCATTAACCATTGGTGGGTAAGGGCGTTGTCAATATCTGCATCATTCGCTCTCTTTGGGTATTTGCCATTGAGAGGTTTTCCATGCCATTTTTCAGTCATAATATCTAAGGTAGCAATTTTTGCACGGGTTTTCGAGCGCTTAGCTTTTTCTGCAGGTGTTTCTAGTTCGTTTGATTATTGAATTTGTTGCAATTGGAATTCACTTAGATAGTCCTTTGCCTGTTTTGTTACTGAGTAAGATGCTTTCTTGCTTTTATGTTTTAAGACAAGTTTTAGCATCCAGTCCTCAGAGTTTTTCAGATAGGTGTCTAGGTCAATTGTGGCTACCTTCATTGATAATGCCAGCTGTAGAAGTCCTCGGCCTCCCTCTTTTCTTGACAGATAAAGACGTTCTATATCTGCCTTAGGGTGGTGCATTCTATGCATTGTCAACAGTTTTCGTATTTTTCTGTCAACATTACATATTTCAGTAATTGACTAGTTAACGATATTGAAACTGTAAGTCACGACTGGTATGGCTAGAGCATTGATCGCTTCAATCCTGTTTCTCGCGTTCAGCTCTGTCTTCAATATTGCTCTCACCCTGCGTTCAGCTCTGTCTTCAGTATTGCTCTCACCCTGCGATAACATTCTCTTCTGATCCTTTCCCTCATCACTGAGTGCTTGATATTGTCCCCTTCAATTACCCCTAGGTATTTGTAGCTCTCCGCTGGTTCTAACTCTTTTATGACATTTTGCTGGTCAAGGTTCACATTAGATGTATTTGTCATTTTTCCTTTGATAAAGGTAGCTTTTGCACATTTATCAAGGTCAAATTGCATCCTGATGTCATCACTGAATTGTTTAACAATCGCTAGTAGGCCTCTGAGTTGTTGGTCATTTTTTGCGAAGAGCTTTAAATCATCCCTGTAAATGAGATGATTTATATTTTTATCAAATATTTTATAACCATACTGTGCATCATTGAGCAATTTTGAGAGCGGTATTAGGGCTAGACAGAAGAGGAGTGGTGATAGTGAGTAACCCTGGAAAATGCCACATGAAATTCTTACATCTCCAGCATTTAGAGATTCATTGTCATTGTTCAACATCAGTGTGGTTCTCCATGATCTCATACTTACAGATAAAAAGTTTCGCAGAGTAGGAGCTATTTTATACATTTCCAGACATTTCCTAATCCAGCTATGTGGTAGGCTATCAAAGGCCTTTTTATAGTCTATCCAGGCTATTATTATTATTATTATTATTATTATTATTATTATTATTATTATTATTATTATTATTATTATTATTATTGTTCAGTAGTTTTATTTTTATAACGTGCTTTCACTTCACTACCGAGCGCAGCTCTGTGCGCCTTGGGGATGTGCTGTGGTTTGCTGTGGTGCTTTTATGTTTACTGTATTGAAAGTGTTTTGCGTAGAATGTGTGCAGTACCCAGTAGTGCAATTTTCTGTATGTTACATATATTTGTAAGTCCTGGTATTTTTGTTATGTATTTGTCTGAGTATTTTTTAATTATACCTAAGGCACCTACTATGATAGGAATTGTTTCTGTTTTTAGACTCCACATTCGAGTTATCTCTATTTCCAGGTCTTTGTATTTTGAAAGTTTTTCCATTTCTTTTCGAGAAACGTTGTCATCTGCTGGTATTGATACATCAATTAGAAAGCATTTTTTTCCTTCATGATCTTTGACAACTATATCTGGTCTATTTGCCTTAATTTCTCTATCTGTGTGTATTGGCATATCCCAGAGTATGGTTGCTTTCTCGTTTTCTGTGACCTTTTCTGGCGTGTGTTTATACCATCTTTTTTCTGTTGTTATTCCATAGTGTTGGCATAGCTTCCAGTGTATATAGGTCCCAGCTCTGTCGTGTCTGTGAATATATTCCTTCTTAGCCAGGACTGGGCAGCCAGAGATAATATGATTTATTGTTTCTTGTCCATCTCCACATATTCTACAGTTACTTGTTATATTTCTTTTCATTATGTGTTTTTGGTAATTTCTGGTGGGGAGGCTCTGGTCTTGTGCAGCAATTAAACATCCTTCAGTCTCTGGTTTGAGTCCTGAGCTTCTCAGCCATTGCTGGGAGTTTTCTCTGTCTATTTCTTTCGCATTTAGTTTAGCCCAGTATTTACCATGTAGGGGCTTTTCTTGCCATCGTTCTATCATGGTCCGTTGCTGTTCTAGTTTTAGTTTGGATTTCATTTGTTTTATAGCTTTTGTTGTTTCTTCTTCTTCTTCTTCTTCTTCTTCTTCTTCTTCTTCTTCTTCTTCTTCTTCTTCTTCTTCTTCTTCTTCTTCTTCTTCTTCTTCTTCTTCTTCTTCTTCTTCTTCTTCTTCTTCTTCTTCGTATTTGTTAGGTAGATTGATTTCTTGTTTGTATTTGTCAGCTTCCTTAAATACTGAAAACAGTTTTTTGTTTTGCTCGTGTTTTGTGGCTATTTGTATTAGCTTCCCTTGCTTCTGGAGTAGGTATTTTTGCAGTCCTATTATTATTATTATTATTATTATTATTATTATTATTATTATTATTTTATGTTTGACTTTTGTTTTGCATTTGTACAAGTTGGATCCAAGTCTCACCCAGAGACCTCAAGAGACAACAAGTTAGAAGTTCATGTAGGTGTTATGCCTAGGGTACCATATATTTGAATTTGTACAGTTTTGTTCAAGTGAATGTTTAAGAAACCATAAGAAAATTATGTTTGCTTTAACATTTGAGATCACATAGACAGTATTTTACGTAGGATATGGGCAGTTCCCATGAGCACTATCTTTTGGACTTCAGCCATTTTGGGGTTTCCTGGTATCTGAGCTAGGTAGTAATCAGCCCGTTTCGCTGTCATTCCAAGGGCACCTATGACAATAGGTATTGTTTTCGTCTTCAGATTCCACATTTTGCTAATTTCTATTTCAAGATCTTTATATTTGCTCAGTTTTTGGTAGGTCTTGACAGATACGTTTATATCAATTGGGACAGTCATATCAATGAGGAGGCATGATTTTTGTCTGAAGTCTTTCAGTATGATGTCTGGCCTATTTGCGTCTATCTTTCTGTCAGTTTGAATGGTGAAGTTCCAGAGGAGTGCAATGTGATCATTTTCAAGTACTGGGGGTGGTTTGTGTTCCCACCAGTTTTTATCATGGGGCAAGTCCAGGTTTTTGCATATTACCCAGTGAATATATTGTGCAGCTCTATCATGCCTGTTGAGATACTCTGTAGGCGCAAGCAGACAGAGTATCTCAACAGGCATGATAGAGCTGCACAATATTATTATTATTATTATTATTATTATTATTATTATTATTATTATTATTATTATTATTATTATTATTATTATTATTATTATCATTATTAATATTCCTTAGTAACATGGTGTAGGCATCCTGCTGCCACATGTCCTTCCATTAACTATAAGCTTTGGGAATTGGATGTTAACTTATCGCGGTATCAATAATTTAACTTCATCATCATCATCATCATCATCATCATCATCATTATTGTCATTAATACTTTGCAATACGTTCTTGACAGTTTTACAACAGTTTCAGTTGCATGACGAGAGGATGAACTCCCGTGTTTCTGAGGTGTGCATCGCTTTGTGTTATATTGTTTAAAACTGCGTTCTACTTGAACTGTGTTTTACATGAGTTGTGACTGTGAAAGGCATGTTTTCTCTAGTGCGCTATTGTATTGCGCTATTGAACTGAAAGTATTTTGCCTAGAATGTGGGTAGTGCCATGCTAGGCTATATTTTGACCATTCTTAGATTTGGGAAACCTATATAATTTGTAGTTTTGTACATATATTTTAACAATGAATTCTGCAATTAACATTGCAATTAACATTGCTATTGTTTACATAAACACACGTATTGCATATTTCAGTTTCAAGAAAACTTTCTGAAAATTTTACATCTTCATACATAATATATATATATATATATATATATATATATATATATATATATATATATATATATATATATATATATATGCTTCTATTCTTTATAAATATATTTGGGCGGGATGTCTTGATACCCTTATCTATCTGCAGCACACGCCAATCTCAAGAAGTGATCAAAGTGTTATATACGGAACATGTTTATAGCAATTCTTATACGATCGTTGTAGATATAAGTGCTGACTCAAACATATCTTTAAATATACTTGGACATCATCAAGTTACATTATCTGGTACAAGCAGTTGTTGGAGTACTAGCCTAAACGGTTTTTGCAGTCAGCTGTCACCACTAATCTCTATTTTCTGTCATGCGTAAGTAAGGTCGCGGTTTGGTAACTTGCCTAGTCGTTGAAGTTGTCAGTAAAGGGTTTTGTCTGCCTTCTTCTCTTCCATCTTCATTCAGATGTGCCCTGGAGGATATTTTTGTACACGGAGTTGTGGCGAGATAAGTAACAAGGAGATGGGCTGTTCGATGGAGACAGAGGTGTTGAAGACTTAGAGTGTTTAGTGCATGATAATTTCCACGAATTCGCTGAAAAGCACTGGTGATAGTTGGCATCAATAACGAATACACTCTCTTGTACTGAAAAATTCTCAATGGTGTTGTCGAGGAGCACTGCATTGCTTGAGTTTTGAAACAACGTTCGGATTACTTCGATGAGGTTCTTGTCCAAGTTATACTTCTCCGCAACCTGCCACGACCCATCGTACGAAACACGGTCAACTGCTTTTTTGCAGTCGGAAAAGTTGTAATAGAACTCAGATTGGTTTTGCAAGTGTTTCTCAGTGAAATGTGAGCTGTCTGATGTTAAACGTCTGCTCCAAAATAGTCTCTTTGGACACAAGTTCTACCTACTTACCCTTCTGAAAAGATTTTTTTCTACTTTCCCTTTAAGTCTGTTTAGTAGGACTTTTAGGAATGCTTTTTGGGGGTGACTAATTGAGTTGACTGTTCTATCATTCTAGCAGAGTCTAAAGTTGCCTTTCTCAAGAATGGGTGTCATCAGTGATTCGATCAACTCTTTTGGCCTCTGCTTCGTCTCCCATGTCTTCGGACAGGTAACTGTTAAAATCTTGATAAGCTTTAGCTCTCCATGTTTTAAAAGCTCTGAGGGTACGTTATCCACTCCTGGAAATTTTCCATCTTCGAGTATGCGTACTGCCTCTTCAACTGTTGCTGCTGTTGTTGTCGTTGTCGTTTTTGTTATTGTTGTGATTGTAAAGGTCTTTGCCATATCAGACCACCTTCTGATGAAATCAGTCTCTACTGTAAGTTACAGACAGCTTTGTAAAGTGGTGGTGTGTTTCTTTGCTTTTATTAGGCTTCTGAACATTTCATTAGCAACCTTGTTGCCCTTCTTTATCCCAAATTCGACGGATTTTGACTGGAATCCTATCCATTTCTCTTTGGCTCCCCACTCCCCGTTTTATTCTTTATGTTCCTATCTACAGCATTCTATTGCTGACCTGCCATTTAACACGTTAGTTTGGTCTTTCTACCCCACGTTCCCCCTTAAATCATATAAGTTCAACGGTAACCAGAAAATTCGGTTCCGAAAATTCGATCCAAGAAATTATTAGTAAACTACCCAAGAAGAGATTAATTAAACAAATGAACAAAAAAATACATAACTAAACAGAAGAGTAATTTTATTAAAAAATGAATAAATTAATGTATAAAACAGCAAAAAATATATTTATAATATCACCACTTATCAGACATAATGTACAAGAAGTTAGGAAAATTGGGTCTGAGAAAATTAGGTCCCGGAAAATTCGGTCCCGAAAAATATTCATCCCAGACGTTATTAATATACTTCTCATGTAAACATTGATTTAACTGATCAGTATAAACAAAAAAAAAAAAAACAAATTAGAATAATAATTTTATTAATAAAAATATAAAAATCACATATATAATCCAGCAGAAAAATATAAGTAAGTCATGTTTAAACCAACAAAAAATACTTATGTGATATTTCCTTTTATCAAACATATTAAACAGAAAATTAAGAAAATAGGTCTGAGAACATTCTCTCCCTGAAAACTAAACCGAAGAATTTAATGAATGAGAAATTGCCTTTAGAAAGCTAATTTATCGTAACTATCATAAGATTGGACAAACGTTCTTTATCAGCGTATATAATGACTGGTATTTTCGCTTTTTCTGTGGATTATCTCCTCTTTGAGCATGAATAAATTTTGTCTGTGTAAGGGATTCTTCTTTTCGAAGAGCATGAATAAGCTTACAGATGTTTGGGTGCTTGTTTGCTATTGATGTGCGCAATGCTGAGTGAAACTCCTTAAGAACATTGTTTGTCCGAGGCAATTCCCTAATTACTCGACTGTAAACATTCCAAAAAATTAAATGGATACAAGGAATCTTCTCGTCTGACACGTCTTCCTCTCTTTAGTGGAAATAAATTACAAAATCTATTGGAATTGATTCGTCCACGCAGAGATCTTCATAAGTATCAATTACTTCTTCTGGTGGTAAAAGTGCTAGTGCGCAGAACATTTTTTTTATTTTAGTGGCAAAAGAACCATCAGTAATATATTGAACTTTATATCAGAGTTGGCATAATTTCCTATAAACTGTCTGGCAAAAATGAAATAAGCAACCTCCGTTGGTGCTTCCAAGTAAAGTTATGATCACAGCTGTTACGAATTACCTGTCAGAGTCAATCAATACATATGTTGCTTGTGTTTTGTCCGGCAGTAGAATGAAAGCTTGAGGATAAGATCTACAATGTATGATAGCATGAATGGTGAAAAGCTGATACGATGCACTTGGTGGTGATATCAATGTTTCAGCCATTCCTAAAAATTAGGTGTTTTCCAGTTGTTGAAGATCTTCGTTAGAGGCAAAGATTAAAATCCTCTTTTCATCATTACTACCTATGTCGCATTGCAGGAATCAGGCGCTTGAAATCCAGTTCGATGAAGAGGCAACGTAGGAACACCAAAATCTTTATTGTGCCAGTTTGGAATACTTCCAGGAACTGTTTGCAACTGTGGCAATTCAGATTTCGCATTCTCACTAATATCATTTGTAGTTTCTGAAATGAGCGCTTGAGTACTTTTTTCAACTCCACTTTGCAAATTTTTTTCTTAAAGCTGAAATGGCGAATCATACTTTCACTGCATTCGGTGCTGGTTCGTGATCATAACTACTGATTATTGAAATAATTATAGGTTCACCTGATTTATTCTCTGTGTGAACACTAACACGATATGTATTGTGAATCTCACGGTGCCACAGTTTCCTTGTCTCCTCGGAACTAAACTTATGGAAGTCATAAACATAATTAAGTTCATCAAACAATTTGTCTTTGTTTTTCTCACGTTTAAAATATTTTGCAGCCATATTAGGTTTTCTTAAAATTTGAAATATTTATTATCCTATGGACGAAAGGACTCCATCGTAAGCAAAATGACCGGATACGGATTTGAAAAATTGTCTGGAACCAAATTTATTGGGACCGAATTTTCCGAGACAGAATTTTCCGGGACAGAATTTTCCTAGCACCAGGTTCAACATATCATCAGTGATTCATGGTTTCTTTTTCCTTCTCTTTCTCAAAACATCTAGAGCCGTTCCATGAAGCACTTCTTTAATTTTGTCGGTCAGGGATTTTACATATCTTGTAGGAGGTTAAGGACTGCAAACCTGTCACCCACTTTAACCTCAAACTTCACTGCAACCTTGATATCCTTCAGTCTATCTACGTCAAATCTAATATGTGTAGCTCTTTTCTTACTAATCCTTTTCAGTTTGTGCTCCATTGTCACTAGAATCGTATCATGAACCCTGTTGTTTAGTTACCAGTTACTTTGTCTTCATACAAGCTGGAGAAAACTAAGTCTCAAAAGTTTGGTATCAATAAAGTTACGAATGGGAAATTTCCTCTCCTAATCTTATTGATACTAAACCTTTGAGGCGCGAGGATGAAGGCTATTCCGTTTGGAGTCCTACCAACTCCTAAAAAAGATGTTCTCATCATCCTAGGAGACGTGAACGCAAAAAAGGTCCGGGAGCATGTCACCAGTGGTCGAGGGTAGAAAAAAGATTCGGGATCGGAGAAATAAATGATAGTAGACGCGACTCTTAGAAATTGTTAGCACTCACAAGTTGACCCTAGCCAACACACTGTTCCCACACAGAGAAAGATTTGGCATGTACTCAATGGCAGGACTCACAATACTCAGACATACTAAGAACGAAAACAGTTCAAAATGATGGAGCTAATCGTCTCATTGCACTGATTGCATTATCTTCATTTGACACTAGTATTTATATCTCTTATGTGATTATTTATAGCCATCTGCAATCAGACATTGTCATTTAACTTTTAAGCTACTGTTGACTTACATTGCTGCTAACTAGCTCTTGGTTAAGTTGTACGAGATATTGAGCTATGAAGTAAGTTTCGTTTTTATTTTTTAAAAAGTTTTTTTTTATTTTTTAAAAAGTTTTATCTATTCTTTCATAATATTTTCTGTTGCTTTTTTTCTTTCTATTACGTCTAGCTTTTGCATTTGGTTTGCAACATCGTTGGCAGGAACTGTACGGAATGTACTTTTAACTCTACTATTAAAAGTATGACCAGGAATGATGTCTGTCAAATAAAATGCATAGAGGATAATTGTGGGAACCGAAATATGGCAAACAATGGAGAGTTTGGCTGAGAGGCTAAATGAGCACAGGTAGGAGTCTAAGGAATGGAAACAATCGTCGATTCTCTACCAAGATGCCAGAGACCAGCATAGGCGCATGCTGAATGAAATGATATCAACATTTTAACACACGAGAAGCACATTGCTAAGACTGATATATGAGTCTGCTCTCATACACGAGACAACGCCAACACTAAATAGTAAATATGCATAGTATATAATACAACCGCAACACAACTCCCACTATCCATGCAACACCTACAACAATTCGGGAGTGTGTAGGTCCATGTGGAGATAGGGGATTTGTGAGTATAGGTATATATATATATATATATATATATATATATATATATATATATATATATATATATATATATATATATATATATATATATATATATATATATATATATATATATATACATACATACATATATATATATATATATATATATATATATATATATATATATATATATATATATATATATATATATATATATATACATACATACATATATATGTATATATATAGGGTGGTATCAGAATGACAGCAGTACATACATAAATCAATAAATACACGTAATTCTGAACAGTTCCAGTAAACAAATATACGCTACCTTTTTCCACGTACACGCATACATAAATGTTCAGATATTCACGCACACGCACAGACTTGCATGCGCACACGCGCACACAAACTGTCACAAACATATGCGGGAACACGCACAAACACACCCGCGGTCATATACACATGCGCTTCCCTATTAAAAAGAACGAGCTATATCACACACACACATGCACGCGCGCATACATACATACATACATACATACATACATACACAAACACACACACAAATATACGAAAAACATAAACGCACGCATACATATAGACACATTATCACAAATAAACGAAACACATACATACACAACAAAGTACACATGCAAATACACACCAACTTTTACATTTTAAAAATAACCGACGACACTACATACACACCGATAAGCGCACACACACCACACATACAACACATATATAAAAGTAAGGACTCACCTACACACACATAGACATAAAACTAGTTCTAAGACTGACTAAAAGCATACCTTGAAGCGGACAGTATGTCACTGACGAAGTCGCGAAAAAGGTCGAAAGCACTCTGACAGACAACTAACAACTGATTGACTATTAAACAAACCTTTGGATAGTTAGCTGGTAAAATAAAGAAGTGGTGTCGATCCAGTGCGTGTGTTTATTGTAATTTTTATTGCCATTATGACCCCCCACCCCTAGAGAAACCAGGATTTCCTGATACTATTCATTTTCTTCAGTGAAGTTAGTTTTCAGGTTTTACTTTGGCTTCCTTATTGAAAAGATATCTTTTATTTTCAAGTTGTTTTATGATACCAATAAGTTTTCTTTTATATATTCTTAGGTGTTTCTATTACTATTGCTACGTTGTTGTAGCTATTCTTTTTGTCTGGGTTACCTAGAACTCTAATTATATCAAATTTAAGTTGACAATTTCGAAAACCAGTAATATATTTCTCTTGTGTGAATCTACACACTTCAATTAACTTCCAGTTTATTGCACTGATGTATTTCGTAACAAAGATGACTTCAAAATACATATTTATATATTATTTGTCGCACTGTGTTCTGTTTTTATCATTTGTCTAACTTTTTAATAATACTTACCCTACTTTTCCTTTACTTCTATATGGTGTATTTTATCAGTTTTATCAATACCTAAGAATTTGTGTCGCTGATTTTGTTCTAATTCTTTGGTTTCCGTGTCTATATTTAATTTAATAATCTCAATTTTAGTTATTTTTTCTGGTTTTTATAGTAGATTTTGCACATACAATCAGATTTCATGATCACTTTTATGGCTTAACTAAATATATTTGAAATGTTTAGATTTTCTTACAAGGTGGTGTATCTTATAAATATTTTAAAGCTATCCGTATAGAGAAGATGAGGCACAGTTTGTCCGATGCATCTATAAATATTCGTAATTTCACTCAGCAGATTTGTTAATGGAGTCTGCACTGAGTTTTGTAGAAGTGGTAATGATAACTCTTCTTATGAGCATAAGCTTGGTTGTTATTATATTTTCTCTGTTTTGTAGTGATGTGATCGCTTTTTTATTTAGGTGTAATATAATGAATACGCTTTTCCTAATATTGAAACAGTTTGTTTTATGTTTAATATCTCCAGCGTTCAAAACTGCTGCTTACTCTCAAGTGCGTTTCAGTAATGAATGCAGGTGTATTAACATCTGTTTACCTGGAATTGTTCTCTAGGCATGCTATAATAACTCTTTCTGCTTTTGACCAAAGCCATATGCTATATTAATGATGATGGTGATAATGACGATTCCTTTTATTGACTACTCACTTCCAGTTCTTTCCTCCAACTTACGAAAGCTTACTCAAAGTAAGTCAATATACCCCTATTAGTCTTTCCACTATTATTCACCTTTCGATAAACACACCGAAAGGTTGCATTTGCCTAATTACCTTCACATTTCCCTTCATTTGGTAAGGAAGTTGCTGCCTTCAGGCAAGCCCACCACACAACCTATTTGCCGAGTTTGTCTCGAACAGATAATGTTTTCCTATTGAACTGCCATGGAAGTTCTTCATATTTGCTGATCTGAAAATCGTTCAGCATCAATCCCAGACTATTGGCGTTCTCATTTTCATTGTCGACGACGATAACTTCTCCGTAATATAGATATTTCTGAAAATGCGTCAGCCTCGGTACGTGCCGGCGCATCATCAAGGATAGCATCCCGAGATCACTATGAAGTGCCAGACATTGAGAAAGAAATCAAACTATGCTGGATCATAGACATAGCATGCCCAGCCGACAACAAGGTATGCGATAAGGAAGAAAGAAAAGTCGATAGATATGACAGGTTAGCTTGAGAAGTTAAACAGTTGCGGTCGCTGAAAAAGGTGGTATTGGTACCAATAATTGTCGAGCCCTGGGAACAGGGAGCAAAATTCTCGAGAGGTACGTGGAACAAATAGGGGCTGCAATAAGGGTGGAACACTTGCAGAAAAAAAAGCACTGCTTGGAACCGCTCGAACACTCCGGATGGTGCTCGAAAAATTAGAGGTGTTACTTTAGTGAACAGCTGGCACCGTAGTACATCTCCAGCGATAAAAGCTGTGC
This sequence comes from Octopus bimaculoides, assembly GCF_046866305.1. Lineage (NCBI taxonomy): Eukaryota > Metazoa > Mollusca > Cephalopoda > Octopoda > Octopodidae > Octopus > Octopus bimaculoides. Next base: position 54,898,971 of record NC_142944.1, read on the forward strand.
AAAGACAATAATAATAATAATAATAATAATAATAATAATAATAATAATAATAATAATAATAATGATGATGATGATGATGTTGATGATGATGATGATGATGATGATGATGATGATGAATATAGTAAAAAGATTGTAGAGAATTGCCAGAGCGAAAAGAGGAACCTGAGTATGGCATGGATTGGCTACAGGAAATCGCTCGATAGTGTCCCGCATAATCGAAAACTCAAAGCCCTTACAGAGTTGCATGACGAAGTGGAACACACTTCTCTTTCTAAACCATAGTAATGGGTTGAGCTAAACTAACAACTTCAACATCAAACGATGCATCTTTCAAGTTGACTCACTCTCCCCATTACTCTTTTGCATGGCACTGATCCCACTCTTAAACAAACTAAATACCACCAGGTATGGATTCAATGTGTACAATACGTCAATAAACCATCTATTTCATATGGACGATCTGAAGCTGTTTGCTAGAAATGACGAAGATCTATCAGGGCTGCTAACATCTGTTAAAGAATTCAGTTATGACATCGAGGTGGACTTTGGCCTTGAAGAAATAGACCATCTCGTCTCGGGACATCCTATGCTGACACCAACCGAATACAAAAATCGCCACGATAGGGTAGGACAGTATTTACATTGCAACGCGATACTACAAAATCAGCACTCCTTCTTATTGGTATGAACGTCATCCACAGGCAATCGTTGAAGGCAAAAATGTTACGATCCTCTGGGATTCTCCAGTCAACAGTGACAGAACAATCCAGGTTAATCGATCAGACATAGTCATTAAAGATAGGTAAAAAAATACTTGTAGACTAATAGTTGTAAGTCTTCCCACTGATAAAAATATATCTGTCAAGGAATTTGACAAACTTAGTAAATATAAGAACCTGGAAAATGAACATTATATACATTATTTACATTTGACGGATATTTGTTCTCATCTTGCTTGTTGTTAACACAACGTTTCGGTTGATATACCTTCCAGCCTTCATCAGGTGTCTTAGGGAAATTAAGAACCTGGGTTCTCATTGCTAAGGTATTTTTCGATGTTATTATTATTATTATTATTATTCAGTAGTTTTATTTTTATAACGTGCTTTCACTTCACTACCGAGCGCAGCTCTGTGCGCCTTGGGTATGTGCTGTGGTTTGCTGTGGTGCTCTTATGTTTACTGTATTGAAAGTGTTTTGCGTAGAATGTGTGCAGTACCCAGTAGTGCAATTTTCTGTATGTTATATATATTTGTAAGTCCTGGTGTTTTTGTTATGTATTTGTCTGAATATTTTTTTATTATACCTAAGGCACCTACTATGATAGGAATTGTTTCTGTTTTTAGATTCCACATTCGAGTTATCTCTATTTCCAGGTCTTTGTATTTTGAAAGTTTTTCCATTTCTTTTAGAGAAACGTTGTCATCTGCTGGTATTGAAACATCAATTAGAAGGCATTTTTTTCCTTCATGATCTTTGACAACTATATCTGGTCTATTTGCCTTAATTTCTCTATCTGTGTGTATTGGCATATCCCAGAGTATGGTTGCTTTCTCGTTTTCTGTGACCTTTTCTGGCGTGTGTTTATACCATCTTTTTTCTGTTGCTATTCCATAATGTTGGCATAGCTTCCAGTGTATATAGGTCCCAGCTCTGTCGTGTCTGTGAATATATTCCTTCTTAGCCAGGACTGGGCAGCCAGAGATAATATGATTTATTGTTTCTTGTCGATCTCCACATATTCTACAGTTACTTGTTATATTTCTTTTCATTATGTGTTTTTGGTAATTTCTGGTGGGGAGGCTTTGGTCTTTATTATTATTATTATTATTATTATTATTATTATTATTATTATTATTATTATTATTATTATTCAGGTCACTGCCTGGAATCAAACTCGGAATCTTGGTGGTGGTGTTGGTGGTGTTGGTGCTGGTGCTGGTGGTGAAGGAGGTGGAGTTGTTGATGGCGGTGGTAACTGGCTAGTCAAAAGTATATTTTTTAAAATTAAGTTTTTTTTTATATAACACCTATCACTTAACGCAGGCGCAGAAGTGCAATTCCGTGAAGTATTCACGCTTATTTACGTGGCAGACATATGCAATGTAAATAAAGGTTGTATGATATGTAAGGGTTATATATATATATATATATATATATATATGCGAGTAAAAATAAATACAAAAAAGGTGGGGTTTTTTGTATGATTGTGTATAGAGGAATATATTATTTTGCTTAAAAGAGTTCCAACACTGTCTGTTTTTTATGTTTTATTTATATTCCTGCAGAACTAATGTGGGGTATAGAATATGGAATATACAATATATAATATGATATACAATATACAATATAAAATAAAATAACATAAAAATGGATGGCACCATGAAAGAAAGTATTGAATGTAGATAAAATATTGAGTGTTCAATATAAAGGATCAAATATATAAATATATAAATATAAATATATATATATAAAGGCGACTCGAGTTTCAGGGCTATTTCCCTTCGTCATGGCCGGTATGACAGACTTTAACAGACTGTAAAAAGTTGGCTGGTTTTCTGTCTTTTATACCAATTCCTTTGGACGGCAGTAGTAGGTGTTTGGCTATTTTTAGAATTGATGTTAAATCTATTTTTAGAAATGATGATATTTTAATTTCTTGTTTTGTGTGGGTTGTAGGGATAAGATTTTTAAACCCCAGTAGGTGTTTGGCTGTTCTTAGAACTGATGCCAAATCTATTTATAGAAATGATGATATCTGAGAGATTTTTTGTGTTTTGGTTACAGGGATGAGATTTTTAAACCCCAAGTAAAATGGATTTAATCATTGTTTGTTAAGAGTGGGTTTGAATTTCTTAATAAAGTCCTTTTCTTTGCATTTTCTTTCAATTTCATTCCGGTTATAAAGTTTATGGAATGGAAATATAATAAAAGTTTGATGACCACATGTTGCTAGATGGTTACTCAGTGGAATTTGGCGGACTTCTGGGTTTTTAATCTGTTGTCGATGTATCCGTGAGCGTTCCGATAGTGCATTACCTGTCTGGCCAACGTACAATTCTTCACAATTAGGGCATTTGATGCAGTAGATTAGATTTCTACTTTTGCAGTTCATGTTCGCATTGGTGAATATTTTCCCTGTTTTTGTGTTCATATATGGGCCGGTATGGATTGATCGGCATGTGCCGCATCGGCTATCATTGCATTTGGATACAGTGAATGTTTGATTTTTGTTGCTGAGGTCAAACCTTGCCTTTGTTAATAGTTTTTTCAAGTTTTTAGGTTGTCTCTTACTGAGAGTTATATTTTGATCTGTAATGATATTTCTCAATTCCTTACTTTGTGCAAGGATCGGTAAGTTCGCTTTGGCGATATTAAAGATGTTCTGGTGGCATGGATTTTGTGTCACTATAAATGGAATGATCTTTTCCTGTTTGTCTTTTCTTTGCGGTGTCCTCAGTTGTTGTATGGGTATTTTCGAAGCCCGCTGAATACCATTTTCTATGAGTTGTGATGGGTATTTTTGCTTCACCAGAAATTCTTTCAGTTCCATCAGGCGTTGATTTCTGGTCTCTATATCCTCTACAATAGTACATATTCTCCTGGCTAGGCAGTATGGTATATATATGTATGTATATATATACACGTGTGTGTGCGTGTGTATATATACGTACATACATACATGCATATATACTTTTTTCTTTATAGAATAAATGGAAAAATAAGAGCGAATATTTATTTTATGAGTGTTGCGTCTATGAAATTGTGCATAAATTATATAAAGTGCATTGCGTAATCATCATATTCCAGTTTCTGCCACTTTTCAGTGAATAGCAGATGAGCGACTATCTTGATACAGACACAACACAGCTATGCTTGTTTCCAGTATGTCTAATTCTGGGATTTGTATTTGGAATTCACTTAGATATTCCTTTGCCTGTTTTGTTATTGAGTATGATATTTTCATGTTTTCATGCTTGAAGACAACTTTTAACATCCACTCATCAGAGATTTTTAGGTAGGCAATTTTCATTGCTAATTGTGACAATCTTCATTGTCAATTTCAGTCGTAAAAGTCCACGGCCACTCTATTTTCTTGGCAGGTAAAGTCGTTCTATGTCTGCCCTAAGAGGTGCATTCTATGCATTGTCAAGTTTTTGTATTTTTCTGTCAAGATTACATATTTCAGTAATTAACCAGTTAATAATATTAAAACTGTAAGTCACGGCTGGTATGGCTAAAGTATTGATCACTTCGATCCCATCTCTTGCGCTTAGCTCTGTTTGAGTATTGCTCTAACCCTGCGATAACTTTCTTTTCTGATTTCTTCCCTCAATATTGAATGTTTGACTCCTTCATTTTTAAATACCCCTCGGTATTTGTAGCTCCCTGCTGGTTCTAACTCCTTTATAGTATTCTGTTGTTCAGGTTTAACGTTGGATGTTTCGATCATTTTCCCTCTGATAAATGTAGATTTTGCACATTTATCTAGGCCATATTGCATCCTGATGTCATCACTGAACTGTTTTACAATTGCCACTAAACCTTGTAGTCGCTGGTCCTTTTTTGCAAAGAGCTTTAAATCATCCATGTAAAAGAGATGGTTTATATTTTTATCAAACAATTCATAGCCATATTGTATACCATCAAGCAATTTCGAAAGATATATTAAGGCGAGACAACAGAGCAGTGGTGATAGAGTCCCCCTAGAAAATGCCATATGGAATTAAAAAGTTATACGCGTATTCAGTTAAGACAGATGTTAGTATTTTGTACATTATTGTTAAGCAGGTTATAGGTCTATAATTTTTTATTCGTTTGTATCGTCAATTTTCGGAAGTAGAAGTGTAACACCATTAATTAGACAAGTGAGAATCGTATTAAGTTGCTGCAAAGCATTGTTGTAAAGTCTTTTCAGCAGTCCATGACTCTGGAAAAGAATTCACCAGAAATTAGGAATTTTATCCTTTCCTGGAGACTTCCATTTGCTTGATTTCATGAGAGCAGATCTTACATCCTCTACATTGATAACCCCACTTTTAGTCTTTTAACGTGTCTAAGCCAGTATATATTGTATCAATCCAAGGAACCTTTTTACATTACGGTTTTTTTCTGCCTAAATTTTATTTTAAAATCCCTGAATTTCTTCTTTTGACTTTACTGTAACTGATATTTCCTGTAATGATTCTTTGGGCTATTTTTAAACATGTTCTTTTTCCTTGAAGAACCTAGCGCTCTTTTCATACCGTAGTCTGTGGGCGGCTTTATCAGATACCTTTTGCTTGATAGTTTCTATAGTAGTACGGATGTCTAGTATGGATTGTATACCATAATTTCTCTTTAATTTTTGAATTTTTGATGGTTAGATATTCTTGTCACCTTTAAAGTTTTTAAACTTTAACTAACTGAATTTGTTGTTGGATAAGCTCTTGCCAAATAGGCTTTTTGTAGGAATGTTGTCATTTTGTAACCTTTTCACCACACAGAATTGTTGAGTTCTTAGCGGATGCATTGTACAGGTCATTGAGATTATTATTATTATTATTATTATTATTATTATTATTATTACTATTATTATTATTATTATTATTACTATTATTATTATTATTATTATTATTATTATTATTATTATTATTATTATTATTATTATTATTATTATTATTATTATTATTATTATTATTATTATTATTATTATTATTATTATTTTATGTTTGACTTTTGCTTTGCATTTGTACAAGTTGGATCCAAGTCTCACCTATAGACCTCAAGAGACAACAAGTTAGAAGTTCATGTAGGTGTTATGCCTAGGGTACCATATATTTGAGTTTGTACAGTGTTGTTCTAGAGAATGTTTAAGAAACCATGAGAAAATTATGTGTTTGTTTCAAAATTTGAGATCACATAGACAGTATTTTACGTAGGGTATGGAAAGTTCCCATGAGCCCTATCTTTTGAACTTCAGCCATTTTGGGGTTTCCTGGTATCTGAGCTAGGTAGTAATCAGCCCGTTTCGCTGTCATTCCCAGGGCACCTATGACAATAGGTATTGTTTTCGTCTTCAGATTCCACATTTTGCTAATTTCTATTTCAAGATCTTTATACTTGCTCAATTTTTGGTATTATCATTATTATTATTAATATTATTATTAATATTATTATTATTCTTATTATTATTGAGTGAGAGAGCAGTGCATGCCATCAAAGTGACACTGGGGTAAAATATACGAAGCCCATTATACCCATCATGACTACCCGTCTGATAAGGGTACACCAGGCACATGCATCACAACCATATGTGCGCGACATGGTGATCTCATATCAAGTTAAACAGCGCATGACCTCGCAGGTGGGGCCCAGTTAGAATTTTCTTCAGCTCGAGTAGCCCATCCCGCTCAAAAGGTCCCTGAATAAGGTTTGTTTAGTTTAAGGGTGATGAGCAAAACACCCATGTTTCCAAAGGTGGATTATTCAAACCCCAAAGAACTCCTCTCAACACATGGCTATGATGCTCCCCCACTACTTCTGCTCGCGATCAGAGATGCACATATTGTCAGCCACCAAAGGACATGCTCAACTGGTTAAGGCCAAACAACTGACAACCAAATCTGTGGTATTAAGCAGAATATTTGCTGTAGCCCATCTTTTATTATTATTATTATTATTATTATTATTAATATTATTATTATTATTATTATCATTATTATTACTATTATTATTATTGTTGTTGTTGTTGTAATGTGCTTTCACTTCACTACCGAGCGCAGTTCTTTGTTTCTTGGGTACGTGCTGTGGTTTGCTGTGATGCTTATAATTATTATTATTAATATTATTATTATTATTCAGTAGTCTTATTTTTATAAAGTGCTTTCACTTCACTACCGAGCGCAGCTCTGTGCGCCTTGGGTATGTGCTGTGGTTTGCTGTGGTGCTCTTATGTTTACTGTATTGAAAGTGTTTTGCGTAGAATGTGTGCAGTACCCAGTAGTGCAATTTTCTGTATGTTATATATATTTGTAAGTCCTGGTGTTTTTGTTATGTATTTGTCTGAATATTTTTTTATTATACCTAAGGCACCTACTATGATAGGAATTGTTTCTGTTTTTAGATTCCACATTCGAGTTATCTCTATTTCCAGGTCTTTGTATTTTGAAAGTTTTTCCATTTCTTTTAGAGAAACGTTGTCATCTGCTGGTATTGATACATCAATTAGAAAGAATTTTTTTTCTTCATGATCTTTGACAACTATATCTGGTCTATTTGCCTTAATTTCTCTATCTGTGTGTATTGGCATATCCCAGAGTATGGTTGCTTTCTCGTTTTCTGTGACCTTTTCTGGCGTGTGTTTATACCATCTTTGTTCTGTTGCTATTCCATAATGTTGGCATAGCTTCCAGTGTATATAGGTCCCAGCTCTGTCGTGTCTGTGAATATATTCCTTCTTAGCCAGGACTGGGCAGCCAGAGATAATATGATTTATTGTTTCTTGTCCATCTCCACATATTCTACAGTTACTTGTTATATTTCTTTTCATTATGTGTTTTTGGTTAATTTCTGGTGGGGAGGCTTTGGTCTTGTGCAGCAATTAAAAATCATTCAGTCTCTGCTTTGAGTCCTGAGCTTCTCAGCCATTGCTGGGATTTTTCTCTGTCTATTTCTTTCGCATTTAGTTTAGCCCAATATTTACCATGTAGGGGCTTTTCTTGCCATCGTTTTATCATGGTCCGTTGCTGTTCTAGTTTTAGTTTGGATTTCATTTGTTTTATAGCTTTTGTTGTTTCTTCTTCTTCTTCTTCTTCTTCTTCTTCTTCTTCTTCTTCTTCTTCTTCTTCTTCTTCTTCTTCTTCTTCTTCTTCTGCTTCTTCTTCTTCTTCTTCTTCTTCTTCTTCTTCTTCTTCTTCTTCTTCTTCTTCTTCTTCTTCTTCTTCTTCTTCTTCTTCTTCTTCTTCTTCTTCTTCTTCTTCTTCGTATTTGTTAGGTAGATTGATTTCTTGTTTGTATTTGTCAGCTTCCTTAAATACTGAAAACAGTTTTTTGTTTTGCTCGTGTTTTGTGGCTATTTGTATTAGTTTCCCTTGCTTCTGGAGTAGGTATTTTTGCAGTCCTATGGTGGTTATTTTATAATAGTTTTCTAGCTGTATAAGACCCCTGCCACCTTCTGTGCGTTGTATATATAGCCTTTCTATGTCAGATTTTGGGTGGTGCATCCTATATCCTGTCATTATTATTATTATTATTATTATTATTATTATTATTATTATTATTATTATTATTATTATTATTATTATTATTATTATTATTATCATCATTATTATTATAGTTGTTGTTGTTGTTGTTGTGGTTGTTGTTGTAGATGTTGTTGTTGCTGTTGTTGTTATTTATATTTTCTCTTCATCACAGGTTTTGTTGGAGTTCCTGTATCTTGTATCCGTAGCGGGCTTAATACCGGCAGCCAACCGTACCATGCTATCCAATTCTTTTCAGCCACCTAATGCTTTCCTGGTTATTCTGGCCGTGCCAAGGAGGCCAGCTTTTTGTAACAGTTTTGTTAAGCACTACGATATCATTCATGTTCCCTTGATACTTTCTTATATAGTTCCCAAGGGTGCAGCAATAATTGGCATTGTCTTCACCTTCTTCATTTTCCATAGCCGGGCTATTTCGAACTTAAGACGGTTGTATTTATGTATCTTTTCGCCTTCTTATTTGACTATTTGTTGGTCAAACGGGCATGTAACATCAACTATATAGCACATGTGGTACACCTTCTCGACCACCACTAGGCCCGGTCTTCTATGCTCTAGCACCTGATTTGTTTCGATTGGGAAATCCTAAGGGATTTTGCTAGTCTCCGACTCAGACGTACTCTGCGGTTCGATCTCATACCACGACATGATTCCCCCTAGGCCCAACGTTTCGCACAGTTTCCAATGTAGCACCTTCGCTACTTGGTCGTGTCGCTTGTAATGGTTTTGTGCAAGTCTATGACATTCGTTCGTGATATGGGTAATGGCTTCATCCACTCTAATGCAGAAGGGGATACTTGATCATTCCTCAAGTCGACCCTCCATTTCGTAGCCTGACCTTGGTTCTGCGCTGCCAGTATAGTGCTCTCTGTCTCTTTTCTTAGGGTTGTTGTTGTTGTTGTTGGTGGTGGTGTTCTTCTTCTTCTTCTTCTTCTTCTTCTTCTTCTTCTTCTTCTTCTTCTTCTTCTTCTTCTTCTTCTTCTTCTTCTTCTTCTTCTTCTTCTTCTTCTTCTTCTTCTTCTTCACCACCACCACCATCACCATCACCATCATCATCACCATTACACCCCCCCATCATCATCATCATCATTGTATTAGTGTTTGTTTGTATAGACTGATGTGTGCGTAATGCGAGTTGTGTTTTTCTGTTGGGTATCCGACCTATAGAGTATATTTTCTGGTGGTTGTTAATTTTATTGGACATTTGCTGCATAGAGTGTGTCTTGTTTTCGTAAATTATTTTGTTTGGGTTGTATTGTCGAACTGATAGTCTCATGCACAAGGGCATGACCTGTTCCTAGGGCTACTCTTTGAATACTGTGTAGCGGTTGAAGATCCAGGTATATATAGCATTTATTTAATTTTTCTTTTCTTCACATGTTCCTTATATCATGCTCAACGCCCCAGTTATTATTGGTAGTGTTTTCACCTTCATGCCCCACTTCTTGAAAATTCAATTTCGAAGTCTTTGTTCTTTGATAATTTCTCCACTTCTTTTAGGGGAATATTTTGGTGAGAAGGGTCTGCGATATTTATCAGTAAGCATGTGGTCTTTTTCAATACTTGCTTAATTTGTCTGGACAATTATTATTATTATTATTGTTCAGTAGTTTTATTTTTATAACGTGCTTTCCCTTCACTACCGAGCGCAGCTCTGTGCGCCTTGGGTATGTGCTGTGGTTTGCTGTGGTGCTCTTATGTTTACTGTATTGAAAGTGTTTTGCGTAGAATGTGTGCAGTACCCAGTAGTGCAATTTTCTGTATGTTATATATATTTGTAAGTCCTGGTGTTTTTGTTATGTATTTGTCTGAATGTTTTTTTATTATACCTAAGGCACCTACTATGATAGGAATTATTTCTGTTTTTAGACTCCACATTCGAGTTATCTCTATTTCCAGGTCTTTGTATTTTGAAAGTTTTTCCATTTCTTTTAGAGAAACGTTGTCATCTGCTGGTATTGATACATCAATTAGAAAGCATTTTTTTTCTTCATGATCTTTGACAACTATATCTGGTCTATTTGCCTTAATTTCTCTATCTGTGTGTATTGGCATATCCCAGAGTATGGTTGCTTTCTCGTTTTCTGTGACCTTTTCTGGCGTGTGTTTATACCATCTTGTTTCTGTTGTTATTCTATAGTGTTGGCATAGCTTCCAGTGTATATAGGTCCGAGTTCTGTCGTGTCTGTGAATATATTCCTTCTTAGCCAGGACTGGGCAGCCAGAGATAATATGATTTATTGTTTCTTGTCCATCTCCACATATTCTACAGTTACTTGTTATATTTCTTTTCATTATGTGTTTTTGGTAATTTCTGGTGGGGAGGCTCTGGTCTTGTGCAGCAATTAAAAATCCTTCAGTCTCTGCTTTGAGTCCTGAGCTTCTCAGCCATTGCTGGGATTTTTCTCTGTCTATTTCTTTCGCATTTAGTTTAGCCCAGTATTTACCATGTAGGGGCTTTTCTTGCCATCGTTTTATCATGGTCCGTCGCTGTTCTAGTTTTACCTTGGATTTCATTTGTTTCATAGCTTTTGTTGTTTTTTTTTCTTCTTCCTCTTCTCCTTCGTATTTGTTAGGTAGTATGATTTCTTGTTTGTATTTGTCAGCTTCCTTAAATACCGAAAACAGTTTTTTGTTTTGCTCATGTTTTGTGGCTATTTGTATTAGTTTTCCTTGCTTCTGGAGTAGGTATTTTTGCAGTCCTATGGTGGTTATTTTATAATAGTCTTCTAGCTGTATAAGACCCCTACCACCTTCTGTGCGTTGTATATATAGCCTTTCTATGTCAGATTTTGGGTGGTGTATCCTATATCCTGTCATTATTTTTCTTGTTTTCCTGACTATTTTACATAGTTCGTTTAATGTCCAGTTAAGGATGTAGTAGCTGTAGCTTATAACTGGGACAGCTAAAGTGTTGATACTCATTATCTTGTTTTTAGCATTGAGCTCTGTTTTTAGTATTGATCTAACTCGTCTATAGTACTCTTTCCTTATTTTTTCTTTCATTTGTGTATGTTGTATCCTATCTAGTTCATTGACTCCTAAATACTTATATGGTTGGCTTTCGTCTAGTTCTTTTATTTCGTTGGCTTTATCTAGTGTTATATTGCTATTTTTAACTAATTTTCCTCTTTCAGGGTTGCTTTGGCACATGTTTCTAATCCGAATTTCATATCTATTTCCTTGGTAAAGCCGTGTACTATCTGTAGTAGTGTTTCTAGCTCTTTGTCGTTTTTTGCATATAACTTTAGGTCATCCATATATAGAAGGTGGCTGACTGTTTTTCCGTAGCATTTGTAACCGCATCCAGTTCTATTTAGCAATTCGGTTAAAGGTGTGAGTGCCAGACAGAACAGGAGTGGAGAGAGCGTGTCTCCCTGGAATATTCCTCTTCTAATGAGGATGGCTTTCGTTTTCACAAGTCCCTCTTTTGTTTGGAGCTCTAGCACTGTCTGCCATTTGTTCATTGAATGCTCTATGTATTTTATGATAATTGGTGCCACCTTGTTTATGGCTAGTGTTTCTAGAATCCACGTGTGGGGAACACTGTCGAAAGCCTTTTGGTAGTCCACCCAGGCCATACTGAGGCCTTTCTTCTTTCTTCGGCTGTCTTCAGATATGGCTTTATTGATCAATAATTGATCTTTACAGCCGTATGAGACCTTGCAGCATCCCTTCTGCTCTTCTGGAAACAGGTTGTTATTTTCCAGGTGTTTACTCAATCTCTGCGATATTATTGCAGTAAAGGCTTTGTAGATCGTAGGGAGACAGGTTATAGGTCTATAGTCTTGTGGTTTCTCCGTTTCCGTGGATTTGGGGATTAAGATGGTTTTCCCTTTCGTGAGCCATTCAGGCATTGTCTCTGACTCTACTATTATGTTGTTAAAGTTTTCTGCCAGCTTTTTATGCATTCCTGGCAGGTGTTTTAACCAGAAATTGGGGATCTTGTCGTGTCCAGGTGCCTTCCAGTTGCTTAGCCTTTGCAGTGTCTGGGTGACCTCTTCAGTTGTTATAGGGGCCCAGAGTTGCTCAGGTGCTAAGTTCGTTGTTTTAATGGTCCTTTTCTGGGGTTGTTGCTTCACCGACCATATTTGTTTCCTTTGATGAGTCACTTTGCCGACATTCCATTCTATTCTAAGAAGTGTTTCGCAATTTTAATTCTGAAGCGCTACAACAACAACATCAGAACTTATTTTTTCCATATTTATTATTATTATTATTATTATTATTATTATTATTATTATTATTATTATTAGTAGTAGTAGTAGTGGTAGTAGTAGTAGCAGCATTGTAGTTGCCGTCGTCATTATCATCATTATCAGTATTATTATTCATATACACCCAACAGATTAAACTTTTGGGAAAGAAAAGTTCCTACCATCGGACTACAACAAGTAACATTAGATGCCAAGAACCCTTCTGAGTATCATAGCTGTCCCTAATAACACTGTTTTCTGCAGTTGTATCAAATTGTGTTTTATGCATATTTCCTCAATCCGTCTGTTCAAATATTGAAGGATATTTCCCAATGCCCTTATAACTACTGGGATACATTTAACCCTAATTTTCCATTTGCCGCTGTAATTTAATGCCGTTTAAGGCAGTGGCTTGATGGAATCGTTAGAACGTCGGACATATACCTGGCAGTTTTTGTTCCGGCTTCTTGCAACCCTTTACATTCAAATCCCGTCAGGTCTGACTTTGCATTTCATTTTCTTGTGGTCGATAAAAAAAAATATCATTGAAGTAATAAGTCCGTGTAATCGAGAAGCGCTTCGCTATTACAAGCCTTGTGCTTTAATTATGAATAATTATTAACACACCTTTCGAGATTAAATTTATGGATTTTCGAAGACACTTACACACACGCACGCACGCACACACACACACACGCACACACACATTTGTGTTTACAGTAAAAAGATTTTGAGACACACACATACACAGACACACAATAATGTATACATATGTAAATAAATGCATTATACATCTATATGCCTATCTACATACATATACGTATGTGTGTGTGTGTTACTCTGACACTCACACATACTTGCATAATTGCGTGTGCATTTTAATACGTAATTCTGGATATGAAGTTTTGAGCTTTTAGTTGTCGTTTCTCTTTAAGTGGTAGATGGTTTACAGTTACATTGGCACCGTTTTGATTTTCTCTGGTAAATTTTCTAGGTAGAAAAGTTATGCATTGAGTTCTGATGTTGTTGTTGTAGCGCTTCAGAATTAAAATTGCGAAACACTTCTTAGAATAGAATGGAATGTCGGCAAAGTGACTCATCAAAGGAAGTTGGCGGTGGTCTGATAGGAACAACTGAATGATCCAAATAGGTCTAGGATTAACAGATCCACTGAATTCTGCAGAGTAGATACGGTAGTTATAAATGTTTGAGAACACGGTATGACGTTAGATTAGGCGGCTTTAGATTCACTGTAAGAGAAGGTCTGACAATAAGGCGGCTGGCTTTGAACGTCTATAAGTCTATTTAAGACGAGAAAGATTTGGCGCTTTAGTTAAACGGATTTTAGATATTTCTCTCCGATTTTTTTCCCTATTTTATGTACTTCCAAAAATAGGATTTTTGGACAGGAACTCGAAAAATGGATTGTAATTTGCAGATTATTAGCATAAAAAGAAATCAAATATTGAATGTAAGTTTAATTTTTATTCTTTTATAAAGTTGTCATGGGTTTCAGTTGAGTCAAGTAATGAACTGCCAGACTGCACTTGGTAATAAATTTTTAGCAAGTGAACTTTTTTTTTTAAATGTGCCATTAAGATTCAAAACAAAGAGCTAAAGAATGTATAATTTCTAGTCATCGCTGTGTAACATATCAGTTTACCTTTATTATGTAATCATTTTATAATTATTCCATTTTTTATTATTTTCTTCATTCAGTTATCTACTTATTTCTTTATTGACTATAGACCTTTAATATTTTCTTCTAGTCGCTTCTCTCTCTTTAGTATTTAATATCCCCTCTATTTGGTTTCGTATCTTATCCATTTTTCATTTCTTTCACTTTGATTAAACTGTATATTTTCTTTCCTGTACAGCAAGTTTTTATTTACTCTGACACATTTTCATTTATACTTATTAGTTGATCATTATACCTGTTTGTTGTATTTGTCTGTCTCTATCGTTTTAGTCATCCACCCTTCTCTATCTTCCTTTTCAACCATATTTTATTAATCTATTCCTCAGAACACTTCCACCCCACTTCTCTGAATGTACGTATATACATATACGAATACACAAGGTCGCACACACATACACACGCATATATATATATATATATATATATATATATATATATATATATATATATATATATATATATATATATATATATATATATATATATATATATATATATATATATATATATATATGCTTATATTTATATCTATATGTGTGTGTGGAAATCAATCCATATTCATTGGCTCTTAAAATTATCATTTCATCGCCTTATCTTTTCCTTTTTAGTAATTTAGAATTCCATACTGTTAACGTGGTGGAGAACGTAGAGGCCAGGAAATGAAGAGATAGTGAGGAGAAATACTGTCGAGAGACGGAAGCAATTTGAATTTGAAACTATTTTCTCGTTTCGAAGCAGATTTTTACCTAGAAAAGAATTCTTGCGATGTATTCTCTAAAATATTAGGTAACTTCTCGTATGAAAAAAAAAAAAAAAAGTTGAACGTTTTCGGGATGCGTCCCAATCACAGAAATTATAATAGGAGCTTACCAACCAGAAAGATTTCAGATTGATATTACATATGAAGACAAATTAAACGAAACAAATTTGCATCAATGATGAAAGCACTTGTCTTCGAGTTTTGCTTCTTTAAATCAGAGCCTTACAACAGTTTTTTTTTTACATTCTCCATTCTTAAGTACAAAACATTAAATTCAGTGGAAGATAAAGATATGGATGATTATGAGATCAATGAGGAAGATGGGTTGTTTAAAGTCAGAAAAGTGTATTGGAAAACGCTCAAAACTAATTATTACCTTGCAAACAAAATAGTATTGAAGCTGAGGAAAGGTTATAGTGCCATGCGATATTTACCGATGTGTTTTGAGTGAAATAAATATCTGTTAAGAATGGATTCCTTTCAATCTTCTACTCCCACTCTATACAAATTCGTGACAAACAAAGTAATCATTATTTAAGAATATGATCACATAGTGGACGAATATTAGTGTGTACAACATTGAGTCATTCCTCAAGGATATCATCAATGAAAGGGGTGTAAATTGATTTCAACCAGCGGTAGAAAACATATCTGAAAATCTATTGTTATAATCTTTGAATAAATTGAAATCAGATTGAATCTATTCATATATAAGACTAGCAATTATTTTATAGAATTTGACAAGATGAAAAAAGAAAAGAAAGATCCTAACACAGTTTAAACCCTAAACTTAGAGGGAATGTAGGTTGAGATTTTTCATGTCAGCCATCCATATTGCCCACTACACATCTACTGATACTAGTGCATAGAACATACACATCCATTCTTCTTGGTCACAGTTTTTGGGTAATATATTTTAAAAAAATGTCTATACTAAACATTTTTCTAAGTAACTTATATTTTCTGGGCGTTTAATCTTCTCTATACATGAAAGCTATATGAAAAGTAATAGCGATAAATTTGAAATTGTGTGCCTAAAAAGATTACAGAGTGAATCCTAGATTAAACAAATGAGCAAGGAGTCAGAGATATTTTTGGTACTGCAAATAGGATATTATGAATTGCTACATCATTAACGGATAATACATAGCTTTGGCACGCTGGTAACCAACTATCCGGAAGATCGGATCCCGTGCACGTGTTTTGTTTCTTTTTTGCATTGTTTATCGATCTGCGTAAACAGAACAATGTATGGATCGGATATATAGATGTGAGTTATATATGCATTCACAGTGAAATCTGGTTATCAGTTCACATTTTATTACATACACACACTGAGAAACGCGCGCGCACACGCACACACACACACACACACACACACACACGAGTTCGTTATTTTGCGGTAATCGATAACATATATATAAGTATGAAACACCTTTGCATGCTGCCTGGACAACTGTACATGAATATATTCATATCCGCTATTATAAGCGCAGTTGTATTCACACTTTTCCATGCTCTTTCATGCAGGAAATAAAAATAACAGAAATAAAGGTAAAAATAAGCATTCTATGTGCTGCCTATACATAAGAGAGCCAGAGTAGGGTGGAATTAGAAAATGGAGGATCAGCGTTCGTTCAAATGTAAGATAGATATTTCTTATCTTTCCTGGAGTGTGATGTCCCATATTGCGCGATTATACCGGGAAGAGACGTGCGGCTAATGGAGTAGCTATTTGTATTGTAATCCTGAATCACAATTGGGACTGGAGTACTGAGAAGAACGCTACAAAGGTACTCGTGAAAGCTATCACCAAAGCGATTTTCTGCTTCATTAATTTGTAGGGTTTCTCTGAGCCCACGTGTGGCAGAGTATCTTATGCAGCTGCGATATATGACTGGCGTTGGTATGATATGAGACAAAAGCAATGTGCAGTAAGCACTTTTCAAAATACCTAGATGTATATGATTAAGTAACCGCTAACTAAAAATCTATGGAATTTTTTAATATCCTTTGAAGAAGAGAAGAAATAATAGAGGAAGCTTTGGAATACCAATGTGCTCAGATAATAGATAATCGAAGTTGCACATATTGTATGTGTCAGTGGTACGGCGATGGATAGTAAATGAAGGACTGTGGAATCCCATTTGCCGGAATGTCAAGTGATAGCAGTAATGCTTCTATTAATGGACTGACTTGGCTCCACATCTAATCGAGGGTAACTTAG